>NC_082402.1:52478-70664 GCF_031168955.1 Gadus macrocephalus
CTCTCTCCCTCCCTCTGGTGCTCTCTGTCTCTCTCTCTCCTCTCTCTCTTGTATCTGTGTCTCTCTGTCCCTCCCTCTGATGCTCTATGTCTCTCTCCCTCTCTCTCTCTCCTTATCGGGTGAGGTAATGTGGGGAACGTACAGTGGTCCTTATCTCCCGTCTGCTCGTCCAAATCCTCCCCTGGCAACGAGAGAGAGAGAGAGAGAGAGAGAGAGAGGGGGGGGGGAGAGTGAGAGAGAGAGAGAGAGAGAGAGAGAGAGAGAGAGAGAGAGGGGGGGGGGAGAGTGAGAGAGAGAGAGAGAGAGAGAGAGAGAGAGAGAGGGGGGGGGAGAGTGAGAGAGAGGGGGAGAGAGAGAGAGAGAGAGATACAGAAAGAGAGAGGGAGAGACGCAGAGCAAGAGAGATACAGAAAGAGAGAGGGATAGAGAGAGGGGGGGGGGGGGGAGAGAGAGAGAGAGAGGGAGAGACGCAGAGCAAGAGAGATACAGAAAGAGAGAGGGATAGAGAGGGGGGGGGGGGGGGGGGGGAGAGAGAGAGGGAGGCAGACAGAAAGTTGGAGCGGGGGTGAGCCGGGTCTGTCTGGGGGGGGCTGCTGGGCCTTGGGGGCTTGGGAAACCGATGGGGGGGGGGGGGGGTTCTTCACATGCTCCTCCGGGTGCATGAGGCTATTTGTGTGTGAGTTCATCAGATATGTTCAGTGTGATTAATCCACTCGGTTCTTCAATTTGATTAATCTCTGTAATTCAAGGTATTAAGTTGAAGTTAACTTTATTGAACATTAGCATAAGGCATAATGTTGGTTTCTTTGTTAGTCCCTGATGTGTGTGTGTGTTCAATGAGTACTGATGATAGTGTGTGTGTGTGTGTGAGTACTGAAACAAGCCAGGATCCATGTTTTTATTGATTTATTACCGATCAATAGATTAAGTATTACAAAATTAACGATCTGTTAAATTCTGTAAAGTAATACTTTTCCAAAATTCTAACTGAGCCCCTGCTTATGAAGCACTTTACACATGTTGAAAAAGTAAAACTAGGCTGCTAGCCCGTAGTGCTACATGGGCTAGCATGCTAGTCTTAGTGTGTGGAAGTGTGTTCACATGACCCGTTAAACATGAACTGTGATAACATCAGTGCTCCAGCTCTTTCTGAACCCGAGCTCACACGGAAACGATCGGTTGGCCCCCGGTGAACTGAGAAGAGTTTGGGGCCACCACTTTTAAGGGTATAAAAAACGAAAAATGTTTTATTTTCTAGGATAAAATGTCGTTTAAGTATTAACTGTCTAGACTAGCAATATATATTCATATCTATTAATTAGCATGTCAATGAACATTTTACTGTGTTAATGAACTTAATATGATTTACTGTCGTTACAAAAAAAAGGTAATTTAATATGTTAACGGGTAAATGCGTGAACTACCTCAATACCTCCATCTCTTTTCCTATTCTTTATCCCTGCTTATTTCTCTATCTCCCTTCCTCTCTTCTTCCCTCTCCTCTTTCTCCCTCTTGCTCTCTTTCCACTGGTTCTCTCTCCCTCTACCCCCCCCCCCCTCTCTCTCTCTCTTTATTTCTTCTTCTCGGTCATGCTGATGAAGGCCAGCAGGTCCTCGGCCATCAGGCCGGGCTCCTCCATGGCGGCGAAGTGTCCGCCGCGGGCCATGGGCGAGTAGGAGCGCAGGTTGTGGTACTTCTGCTTCACCCAGAGCCGCGGCGCGTGCATCAGCTCGTTGGGGAAGCAGGCCACCCCTGTGGGCACGTAGACAGGGACCCTGGAGAGAGGAGGAGCGTGAGGGAGGAGGAGGAGGAGGAGGAGGAGGAGGAGGAGGAGGAGGAGGAGGAGGTGGAGAGGAGGAGGAGGAGGTGGAGAGGAGGAGGAGGAGGTGGAGCAGAAGAGGAGGAGGAGCAGAAGAGGAGGAGGAGGAGGAGGAGGAGGTGGAGGAGGAGGTGGAGAGGAGGAGGAGGAGGTGGAGAAGAGGAGGAGGAGCAGAAGAGGAGGAGGAGCAGAAGAGGAGGAGGAGCAGAAGAGGAGGAGGAGCAGAAGAGCAGGAGGAGCAGAAGAGCAGGAGGAGGAGAAGGAGAAGAGGAGGAGGAGGAGCGTGAGGAACCAGGGAAGGAGGAGGAGGAGCAGGAGGAGGAGCAGCAGGAGGAGGAGGAGCAGCAGGAGGAGGAGGAGGAGCAGGAGGAGGAGGAGGAGCAGCAGGAGGAGGAGCAGCAGGAGGAGGAGGAGGAGCAGCAGCAGGAGGAGGAGGAGGAGGAGCAGGAGGAGGAGGAGAAGGAGGAGGAGCAGGAGAGGAGGAGGAGGAGGAGCAGGAGGAGGAGGAGCAGCAGGAGGAGGAGCAGGAGGAGGAGCAGGAGGGGGGGGGGTGGGCGAGGACCTGAGGACCTACTTGGTGTGAGGGGCGCCCAGCTCGCTGAAGTTCTCCTTGTAGAAGCGCATGGAGGACACGATGCAGCCGGAGGTCCAGTAGATCATCACGTTGGTCAGCAGGTCGTCCAGAGAGAACTTCCTGAGGGCGATACGGGGGGGGGGCCGAGATGGTGCTGCTAGTACTACTGAGGTAGTACTACCTCAGTACTACTGAGGTAGTACTACCTCAGTAGTACTGCTAACGGTCATACTACTGCTATACTGCTACTACAAGCTCTACTGGTTTCTCGGGTTCTAAGTTGTGCTTGGTTCCCACATGGTAAGTCCTCCAGGTTCTATAATGTTCTCTCTGGTTCTACAGTGAACTCTATGGTTCAATAAAGTTCTCTATGTGGCTCAATAACGTTCTCTATGGTTCTAGTGTTCTCTATGGTTCTACAATGAACTCTATGGTTCAATAACGTTCTCTATGGTTCTAGTGTTCTCTATGGTTCTACAGTGAACTCTATGGTTCAATAACGTTCTCTATGGTTCTACAGTGTTCTCTATGGTTCTACAGTGAACTCTATGGTTCAATAACGTTCTCTATGGTTCTACAGTGTTCTCTATGGTTCTACAATGAACTCTATGGTTCAATAACGTTCTCTATGGTTCTACAGTGTTCTCTATGGTTCTACAGTTTTCTCTATGGTTCTATAACGTTCTCTATGGTTCTATAACGTTCTCTATGGTTCTATATTGTTCTCTATGGTTCTATAATGTTCTCTATGGTTCCCACCTGGTGAGCCCTCCGTCCTCCAGGTTCTTGAAGCTCTTGTCGGTCCAGGTGGAGAACTTCTCCAGGATGTACGCCGCCAGGCCGACCGGGGAGTCGTTCAGGCCGCGCCCTGAAACACAGAGCTGCCGTCAGAACCCTGGCTCAGAACCCTGGCTCAGAACCCTGGGGGAGAACCCTGGCTCAGAACAATGACCATAACCAACTTCCTGGTTCTTTGTGATTGGCTGATCCTCAGCCTCCGTGTGATTGGCTCTCACCGACGGTGTCCGGCTTGGTAGCCTGGATGTGCATGTAGCCTGACTCCCGGACCGGCTCGAAGAGAAGGGTCTCCTTGAGGGGGAAGACGCGCTGGAGGTCGAAGGGCGTGAAGCCGAACAGCGAGGGGAAGCGGCGGCCCAGCATCAGAGAGGTCACCATGGCGACGCTGGGGCTGGTGCTCGGGGCGAAGTTGATGTGCAGGCCCTTCACGGCCCTGCAGCGCCAAGGGGGGCAAGGAGTTAGAGCCTGAAGACGCTGAGCATCACTGTGTGGGCGGGTGTGTTTTTGTGCGTTTATGTGCTTGCATGTGTCTGCGTAAATGTGTGCATTTATGGGTCAGTCTTTGTGTGCGTGCATCTATGTGTGTGTATACGTGCTAGGGATGGGGTGATGGGGATCATATGCTCTGCCGCTCGCATGCGGGAATAATGAAGACTAATTAAGACCTGAGGAGAAATGAACCAGTGTGCTGGAGACGCGGTGTCCGTCCAACCTCCAATAAATCGCCTCATCTGATCATCTTTAGTGAAGTGAAGCCAACACACTCCACACTGACCCCAACATTAACCGACTAGAGATAAGATTGATCGTTAACGTTGATACGGTCAACCATCGGTCCAACGGTCATCGGTTAACATCCCTGACACATGCGTGTTTGAATGTGTTTTTGTATGTGCGTGCATGCATTGATGTGTGTGCGTACGTGCGTGCATGTGTGTATGTGCATGCGTGTCTGTATTGTTTGTGCATTTATTTATTTGTGTGTGCGTGCGTGTGTGCGTGCGTGTGTGCGTGCGTGCGTGCGTGCGTGCGTGCGTGCGTGCGTGCGTGCGTGCGTGCGTGCGTGCGTGCGTGCGTGCGTGCGTGCGTGCGTACTCAGGCTCCAGCTGGGCCATGTTGGTGGTCACCAGCCCCCCCCAGTCGCCCCCGTGGGCGTAGTACTGCTGGAAGCCCAGACGGCTCATCAGCTTGTTGAACACACGGGCCGCACACACCGAGTTGAACCCTGTTCACACACACACACACACACACACACACACCACAGAGTTAAACACTGTTACACACACACACACACACACACACACACACACACACACACACACCACAGAGTTAAACACTGTTACACACACACACACACACACACACACACACACACCCACCCTTCTTGTGCGGCGCTCCAGAGAAGCCGTATCCGGGTAGGGAGGGGCAGATGACCTCCAGGTGGGGGCCGTCCGTGTTGCCGGGGGCGACGGCGGCGGTCAGCAGCGGGATCAGGCCGTAGAACTCGTAGAAGGAGCCGGGCCAGCCGTGCACCAGCACAATAGGCACCGTGCGCGCCCCCACAGGCAGGCTTTGGGGCTTCACGTGCACATAGTGCACGTCGATACCTGGGGAGATGCACACACACACACACACACCATGTGACCTCACTTCCTGTGACATCACTTCCTGGTTCAACACGCTTCATTGAAGGGGGATGAGGTAATTGATGAGGTAATGTACACTCATTATGTAGGGAAGGTTAAAGAGCCGTGTCACGGAAATAAGACGAAAAGAGAGGAATAGAGCATATATCTGGTAACTAAGCCACCATACAAATATCTTCTATCCCTGCCATTGAGAAGTGGTGCATGTATGCACCTCTGATTGACAGTCATGATGGATTCCCTGAACGAATCAAGGAAGAGATACCCTGATTGGTCAGAAATACGGTCAGGAGGGCCTCAAATGAAAATGTGGTGTGTGTGTGTGTGTGTGTGTGTGTGTGTGTGTGTGTGTGTGTGTGTGTGTGTGTGTGTGTGTGTGTGTGTGTGTGTGTGTGTGTGTGTGTGTGTGTGTGTGTGTGTGTGTGTGTGTGTGTGTGTGTGTGTCTCTGACCCTCGATGGTGGTCTTGTAGTGGGGGTACTGGTTGATCTTGTCCACCTGCCTCCTCCAGTCGTAATCCCGTCTCCAGTAGGACACCACCTTGGCCAGGCACTGGGAGTTCATCCCGTAGTGGAACTGGCTGTCCTCCAGCGAGGAGACCGGACGGGTGGCATCCAGCCTGCGGTACAGGTCCTGACAACAGGAGCCATCAGTAACACTGTCACTAACACACATATCAGTACACACACACACACACACACACACACACACACACACACACACACACACACACACACACACACACACACACACACACACACACACACACACACACACACACACACACACACACACACACACACACACACACACACACACACACACACTTTTCATTTGTGTTATGATTTGTTATGACCTGGTCCTCATAAAGCCTGTATGACCTGGTCCTCATAAAGCCTGTGCTATGACCTGGTCCTCATAAAGCCTGTATGACCTGGTCCTCATAAAGCCTGTGCTATGACCTGGTCCTCATAAAGCCTGTGCTATGACCTGGTCCTCATAAAGCCTGTATGACCTGGTCCTCATAAAGCCTGTGGTATGACCTGGTCCTCATAAAGCCTGTGGTATGACCTGGTCCTCATAAAGCCTGTGGTATGACCTGGTCCTCATAAAGCCTGTGCTATGACCTGGTCCTCATAAAGCCTGTATGACCTGGTCCTCATAAAGCCTGTGGTATGACCTGGTCCTCATAAAGCCTGTGGTATGACCTGGTCCTCATAAAGCCTGTGGTATGACCTGGTCCTCATAAAGCCTGTGCTATGACCTGGTCCTCATAAAGCCTGTGCTATGACCTGGTCCTCATAAAGCCTGTGCTATGACCTGGTCCTCATAAAGCCTGTGCTATGACCTGGTCCTCATAAAGCCTGTGCTATGACCTGGTCCTCATAAAGCCTGTGGTATGACCTGGTCCTCATAAAGCCTGTGCTATGACCTGGTCCTCATAAAGCCTGTGCTATGACCTGACCTGGTCCTCATAAAGCCTGTGCTATGACCTGGTCCTCATAAAGCCTGTGCTATGACCTGGTCCTCATAAAGCCTGTGCTATGACCTGGTCCTCATAAAGCCTGTGCTATGACCTGACCTGGTCCTCATAAAGCCTGTGCTATGACCTGGTCCTCATAAAGCCTGTGCTATGACCTGGTCCTCATAAAGCCTGTGCTATGACCTGGTCCTCATAAAGCCTGTGCTATGACCTGGTCCTCATAAAGCCTGTGCTATGACCTGGTCCTCATAAAGCCTGTGCTATGACCTGGTCCTCATAAAGCCTGTGGTATGACCTGGTCCTCATAAAGCCTGTGCTATGACCTGGTCCTCATAAAGCCTGTGCTATGACCTGGTCCTCATAAAGCCTGTGGTATGACCTGGTCCTCATAAAGCCTGTGCTATGACCTGGTCCTCATAAAGCCTGTGCTATGACCTGGTCCTCATAAAGCCTGTGCTATGACCTGGTCCTCATAAAGCCTGTATGACCTGGTCCTCATAAAGCCTGTGCTATGACCTGGTCCTCATAAAGCCTGTGCTATGACCTGGTCCTCATAAAGCCTGTATGACCTGGTCCTCATAAAGCCTGTGGTATGACCTGGTCCTCATAAAGCCTGTGGTATGACCTGGTCCTCATAAAGCCTGTGCTATGACCTGGTCCTCATAAAGCCTGTATGACCTGGTCCTCATAAAGCCTGTGGTATGACCTGGTCCTCATAAAGCCTGTGGTATGACCTGGTCCTCATAAAGCCTGTGGTATGACCTGGTCCTCATAAAGCCTGTGCTATGACCTGGTCCTCATAAAGCCTGTGCTATGACCTGGTCATCATAAAGCCTGTGCTATGACCTGGTCCTCATAAAGCCTGTGCTATGACCTGGTCCTCATAAAGCCTGTGGTATGACCTGGTCCTCATAAAGCCTGTGCTATGACCTGGTCCTCATAAAGCCTGTGCTATGACCTGACCTGGTCCTCATAAAGCCTGTGCTATGACCTGGTCCTCATAAAGCCTGTGCTATGACCTGGTCCTCATAAAGCCTGTGCTATGACCTGGTCCTCATAAAGCCTGTGCTATGACCTGGTCCTCATAAAGCCTGTGCTATGACCTGGTCCTCATAAAGCCTGTGGTATGACCTGGTCCTCATAAAGCCTGTGCTATGACCTGGTCCTCATAAAGCCTGTGCTATGACCTGGTCCTCATAAAGCCTGTGGTATGACCTGGTCCTCATAAAGCCTGTGCTATGACCTGGTCCTCATAAAGCCTGTGGTATGACCTGGTCCTCATAAAGCCTGTGCTATGACCTGGTCCTCATAAAGCCTGTGCTATGACCTGGTCCTCATAAAGCCTGTGCTATGACCTGGTCCTCATAAAGCCTGTGCTATGACCTGGTCCTCATAAAGCCTGTATGACCTGGTCCTCATAAAGCCTGTGCTATGACCTGGTCCTCATAAAGCCTGTGCTATGACCTGGTCCTCATAAAGCCTGTGCTATGACCTGGTCCTCATAAAGCCTGTATGACCTGGTCCTCATAAAGCCTGTGCTATGACCTGGTCCTCATAAAGCCTGTGCTATGACCTGGTCCTCATAAAGCCTGTGCTATGACCTGGTCCTCATAAAGCCTGTGCTATGACCTGGTCCTCATAAAGCCTGTGCTATGACCTGGTCCTCATAAAGCCTGTGGTATGACCTGGTCCTCATAAAGCCTGTGCTATGACCTGGTCCTCATAAAGCCTGTGCTATGACCTGGTCCTCATAAAGCCTGTGCTATGACCTGGTCCCACCTCCATCTCCTCCTGGCTGTGGCTGATGCTGAAGGGTCGGATGCTGTTGTCGTCTCCGCCCACCGGGGGTGCCCCCGCGCCCCACCAACCGTCCTCCGTCTTCAGCACCTTCCTCCTGGTCCGCCGGAACACCCAGTACACCAACGTCCCCATCACCACGGTTACCAGCACCTCTGACCACATGGTACTGGGGAGGGTGGGAGGAAGGGACACCTTTCACCGGCTAGAATCTAACTACTACGACATAGAAAGGAATGTTCTATTGATTGGCCGATAAATATATAGTGTGGGTTCTAACAGTCCTGATCTGATAAAAGGTGTTATTGTAGCCCAGTGGCGACGCCTTAATGTTATAGGGCTGGGCCCTGACCAACCGGTTGATCACCACTAAAGGTAAACAGTAAAACGATAAAGGACCCCAATGACTACAGTCAAACCTATAGACATCCTAGCAGTTCTTCTCAACTAGTCTAGCCTCACTCCACATGTGTCTTTAGTCATTAAGTATTCACCAATATCGCATTAATCAGCCCTGCCTTCATGTACTGTTCAAAACATGGAGTTAACAAAATGTTGCAGCAATTGCAATTAAAGAAAATTAAATACTCAGCCATTGAAACATAAATTATCACTGAAACATTACTTAATTGATGGGCTTCCTTCTGAAGATTAAGGTTTGGCATCTACTCTGTGACCACTCAAAAGACCCCAACTGACCCTTAACAACCCCCTTAACCGAGAATCACTGTCCCAGAGCAGGAAGAGCCATAACCCCTACCTGCACCTTTAATGACCTGGAATCACTGTAAATCAGTTTGGATGAAGTGTCTGTTCAACCACCAAAGACTTATTACTAGCTAATGGGCCCAGATTTCGAGTCTGGGATTAATGCAGTGCGTCTAATCGCTTCCAATTAAATAGAAAAACCTCATAACTGCACACAAACAGTGTGAGAGATAGCTCTCTCCCTCTGTCTACTACAGAACAGTAATAACAAACTGCAAAGCCCAGAAAGAGGACAGAGAGCAGTCAACAGTGGTTTAGATCAGACAGCATCAGAATAAATTCAACCCCCCGGGCGTTTGGCAGGATTACTTGGAGGTATTTGTGTCTGGTTCTTTGGAAAGCATGCAGATGCAATTTGGTCACATGCTTAGATTATTTACCTAACACCCGTTAATGTCACGCTGAAAGTGGTAGGCCTGCAACACACAGATTCTTATGGCCACAGTATAACAACCTGATGTATTGAGTAGTGGAATTCAGGGTCTGTTTGGTGGATAATGATCTCACTGTCTGTATTAGTTTGGCATGATGTCAAGCTCATTGTTATACAGTACATTATCTATTGTGCAACATCGTTGTTTTCCTTACTTGTTCACACGCATCTCCTCCGTGTTAGAGGGTTATTCTTTTACTTTGCAAAACAGAAAGGTAAATAGGTGAGCTTAATCTACCAAGGAGACACATAGTAAGCAGTACAGTTGAGAGAACAGTTGCACAGTTTAATGTTTTCCTCCATATACATGAAGAAAACAAGTTCATGTCCACCGCCAACAAATATACCTGAAGACTTCCATTTGTAGATTTGTAAATACCATAAACATAACTGAACAATCCCATAAAAGCAATACCGAATGGTATAATAAACATGTGTTTTGCCTCTTAATCCTGCAGTCCATTTGGGGAGGATAAGAGAACAATGAGCGGTATTGTAGCTGGCTCCGCTCACCGCCCAGTATGGAAGGTATAGACTACTGGTGTTTAACAAACATAGACGAGGCTGTAGAGCTGCAGCAGAAAGCTCTGCCACATGACCATGCATCAAATGTAACCTTTGATTCCTGCACAGAATCACGCCCCAACGCACGCACACGCAGAAAAGTAACGCAACATTATCTTACAATACTTAACGGTTGATTTACAAACTATCAACTAACTTTGACTTCGATTCCACCTGTAATCTACCATTTTTGATCAATCCAATCAACGTTTTCATTGCAAACATTGACATCCCCGCCTGTTAAAACAGGAGGTTTGAACTCTTATTTACCTGCTTCACGTCCTCCAACAGCAGCGTGTAACAATGCACCTGAAGTCACCCAGCAGCGGACCTGAGTTCCCAGAGGTTAAGAGCAGAGTTCCCTGCAGGATACCAGTTACCAGTGGCGAACACCAGCAGAGTTCCCAGAGGTTGTGGTTACTGGTCCCAAACTAAGTTCACGACGACGGGTCATGAGCATGGAGATCTGAACTCGTGTCCTTATTGGTCGAATCCAGACACGTGATTCATTCTCCTTCACTGAATTGTATTATGAATTAATATTGAATGGATTATTTTCCAGGATTATGTAATTTATGTGATAATAGGATTACATTCCCGCAACACACAACGATAATCATATGCAAAAGGCGATTAAAACATGCAAATACATTTAGACTGTATTCCCTTATCGGTCTAATATAGCGTTTTCCTCTGGGTTGCCGGGGTGAATAAACTACAGGGATTGGGAAGGAATCCAACATTCCTTGTTGGTTCAGTTTGCTATCAGGTTATAACCGGATGTAGCGAAGTGTGCCGCGTCAGGGCAATGTTAGTAGGCCTACATGACCGCTAGAGGGCAGTCTTCCATTAAAGGGGTAGTTCGGAATTTTGGACATAGGGCCTGATTCCCAAGTGAGCATTGGTATTCTATATCACTGGAGACAGTTTTCAACACATTTAATTCAGTCCTTCTAGTTGCAGAGTTCGCTCGTGCTAGGCTAGCGCACGGCAACGGGCAATGCTAGCCTGCTATTAAAAACAGTCTTGCCCACTCCACAGTACACCCGAGGTAAATCAATTATAACGCCAGACTATAGATTTAAATGTCTGTGTTGATAGAATAATGTTAGAAATAAAACTAACCTTGCATCGCATGAATCATCGAGGGACTACTTTCTCAGCAGAAGCGGAATTTTACTATGCGCTGGTTAGGTTTGTAACCGAATCACGACAGAAGAACGTAAACAGAGAAGCGTGGGACAGAAGCGCAATTGAACGACTAGGCAACATGATGGTTCAGTGTGCTTTTCGAAATTGTAGAAATAAACGGTACAGATGGGCACCACAAAGTTTCCACCAATTTCCAGTGCAAGATCCAGAAAGGACTCAACTGTGGCTTGTTGCTGCTGGCTTGGACATCAAAACACCGGCTCGTACATGTACGGTTCGTTGGATACAACAAATTCCTCATAATCGTCTTCAAAAGCAGATGCATCGCTAACTCCTCCAAACGTGGGCATATCTTGTTAATTGAATACGCTTATAGAATTCCTTCGTTCACTGTACTCTGCGTTTGTAGCAATGACAGCGGCAGGTAACCTAGGTATCAGTCCGCCGCTGCCGTAGCCTACGTACAGGAATATAAACACTGCTGCTGAGACCCCGCAATTCCCTTCAAAATGCAATGCAATGCAAGGTTGGTTTTATTTCTAACATTATTCTATAAACAGACATTTAGATTTATAGTCTGTCGTTATAATTGATTTACCTCGGGTGTACTGTAGTGATGTTATGGTTTGCGTCGAGGCATCGGGGCGTGTGTCGAGTACCTCGGCTCCTCCCCCAGCGAAGCTCCGGATCGAGTAGGATTCACATAGGCGAAATGACGTAGCGTGTGACGTTCGAGGCTTCATCTCGGGCTGTTCCGCGATATGGGTTCACAATTGGCACATTTTTACAAAAAGAAGACCCTACCCAGTTCCAAGATCACTTTTATGGCTATGTAATTAATCACACTCATTTTCAGTCATCATGCAGTTCTATTATTACAATTATTAGTAGGCTACTGTAGTTATAAGACAATCTATTTTGCCCGGGATGACTTAAAATCTTTGTCAAATGATTTGTTCTCTACCATGAGCTCGGGAGATATTTATGAACGGCACACTCACACGTATCACTGAAATGACTTTAATTCTTAAACGTTTTGATGTTGTACGAAGCAAACATCACAGGAAACTCTTTCTTTCATCATAATTTCATTCACCACTAGGTGTCCCTAGCGTACTCATTTGAAGCTTCGAGGTCGAACCACTTTGATGGTTCATCTGGCTGCGAGGCTTTGACGTTTCATGAGGCATCATCTCGGCACCACTAGTGTACTGTGGAGTGGGTAAGACTGTTTTTAATAGCAGGCTAGCATTGCCCGTTGACGTGCGCTAGCCTAGCACGAGCGAACTCTGCAACTAGAAGGACTGTATGAAATCTGTTGAAAACTGTCTCCAGTGATATAGAATACCAATGCTCACTTGGGAATCAGGCCCTATGTCCAAAATTCCGAACTACCCCTTTAACCCTATAATGACCAATGAGGTTCCCATTGCGGTTTGCGTTAATCAAAACGGTACACTGTGTGTTATTTATACTGGGACAGAGCTTGGTAGTGGGAGATACTGTGTGTCACACACAAAAAGCACACACGCAAAGCAGAGGAACCATAACATCTTCCCAGTAACGCTCGCTAGGAAACACAAAACACATCTCTGGAGTAAATAAAAGTTTATTGAATATGAAATACTTTTTTTAAAGTAGACAAAATCGTGCCCGATGTGGGCATGTTGCCCAGGGGTACGAGACGTCTGGACACGTGATCACAGCCCAGTCACATGATCACAGGCCATCACAACTAAAAAAAAACATAACCACTGATGAAAAACAAACTGGACGCAAACGGACAGGTCAGGCCGTGTGTTTAGGTCGCTCAGCTTAAAAAATATCAAATAATCAGAAGACTCTCCTCAGGAGGGTGGGGTCGCCCCCCCTCCCGTCACAGGTGTCAGGGGTCGCAGCTGGGGGTCCGCTACAGGCCCCGCCCCCCATCACTGTTTCAAAATAATAAATAACGACTTCTCAACAGAGGACCCGCGCTGAACTCTGACCTCCTCCTCTTCATCAAAACTCCTCATCCTCCCCGCCCCCCCTCCAACCAGAGACTCCAGTCTGCTCCCCCCCACACATATCAGTCCAAGGTTTAGTTGCCGTGGGAAACCATCAGTCCGTTTCCATGGCGCTGCTGTGCGTCTCCTTGGAGACCATGAGCCTCATCAGTTTGCCGTGGAGCTTCTCCATCTTCTTCACATCCTGGGCCTGGTCCGTCTTGTACTGCAGACACTGGGGGACAGAGCGGGTCAGACCGCACCAGAGACCACGACCCCACCTCCTAAAGCCCCCCTTACTGAAGCACTTCTTGTATGTTGTACGTCCTGGCACTTAATAATAGTACTATATATTCTGCAGCTTCTTTTGCTAGCTATCTATATCTATGTTATGGTATCTCTGTTGTATAAAAGGAATGAGTCAACCTAAAAAGGGTTTGCAATAAGAACAGTTTATAAAACACTACATCCATAGGGATATCATTTAATATGTGATATAATAATCTAACAATTGTTAGTGCTTGGTACTTGGTTTTATGAACATCCTTACTGTACCGCTAGCGATATATTGTTTCTCTTTCTTCTGACAATTATATCTGTGATATAATTTACTATTTTTCGTTTGAGTAAATTATATCACAGATATATCCTAATCAACCATGGAAGGAGGGATCCCCCACTCTGCGAGTTTAACCCCTATGGGGGGGCTAGAGTTATGGGGGTGTCATACATATAGCCTGTTAAGCCCTTTGAGACTGTAACTGTGATTTGAATCATTAAGTGAATTGAATTGATACATGCACGTATTTAGGCCTACGAACAGCTGTCGGGTTATAAAGTTTGGACGTTCATTAGTTCTGAAGCAAATTTGAAGCACAACTTCCAGAAATACACATAGCTTGTTTTTTTGAGCACGGCTACCAATGCACACAACACAACAATAGGACAAAAACCCTAGGGATCATCATCATAAGGTCAATGGTGTTGAGTGATCACATACCACCGCGTCGTCCGTCACTTTGATGCACAGGTTCCCGTCACAGTGTCGGTACTTCAGAACCACCCGGACCTGAAAAAGGGACGTTCACACCTCAGGTTAACCTTCCGTTCAACACTCACGAACAGGAACCATCTCAAAACGGAACCTTATCCTAGACCCAGAGCCCTAGCCCTGTTGGTGGCGTGCGGTGGGGCTAGCCCGTTAGCACGTTTAGCTTCACCTTCATGGGCTCCGTCAGGTAGAGCTTCTCGGCGGCGCGGGAGAACTCCTCCCAGGTCTGGAAGTACGGCATGATCCTCGGGAACACCGCTGCGAAGCACAATCCTCTACAATTAGTGAAACTATGAATTAAATCGGTCTCTTTTCTGAGCGGTTCTCTGCTGCGCTTCGCTCACTCGGGACCACCAGAGGAACACCGTCCACATCAGCAGCGTAAGAGCTACCAATCAAGTGGAGGAGCAGCGGTGACGACGTCCAATCGGAATAAAGCGGGCCGAAATCGCCCTCACACACAACCACTTCCGGTTCGTGTCTTCAAAACAAAGAATATGGCGTCTTGTGCGGGGCGAGTAAAAATTCAACTAAAGTGTCGATTTCAATATTTAAGATTTAATTGTTAAAAAAAATCTGAATTCTGCATCAAATGAATTGCTATGTGGATTATTCTACTTATTTCCTTTATCCAACCCATTGCCCTTTTACTCTGAAATTGAACTGACATTCTCCCGCTCCGGAGCCAGGTGTAATATTAGACAGCGCTTCCTGGTGGTTCCTCGTTGGAAGCACAGGGGTTTCGGAGTACATCGTTAATTTTTACGGTTTAATACAATTTATAAGGTTATTATATCCCTACAACAAGCGAATTTAAGAAGGTTTACAATAAATCCTAAGAAATACTACTATTACTTCCTATTCGTGCTCTTTCCGTGCAGTGGTAGTTTAGGACAAGGGAGGTTCATCATATCTAATGATAATATTAGTGTCTTCACGTTTCCTGGACACTAGGTGGCAGCAGCAACATAAATTATTGAATGCCTGATTATAAAGTGGTCTCCCGGGTGAATGAGGTGAATGACCTGTCATGTCTTTCATTAATAAAGCATGAATGGTATCTCTTATTTTCAGTCTCGGAACTGAAAGGGTGCGTGAGTCTGTCAGACAGAAGCAGGCCTTACTAGACAGTCTTGTTTGGTGGGTTTCTGCGGTCATAGTCTAACGTGTCGGATGATTAATGAGTCAGATATAGTGTCGACACAGCAGGTTCTACAACAACATCCAAACCTCTGGGGGAGGGGGGGGGGGGGGGGGTGATGTCATGGATTCAGGGTCGTTAAATACATTTATTTGACGGTTGGGAGAGACATGACGTCATGCTATTATTATTATATATATTATAAAGGATGAGCTGTAGATGAAGTTAGTTGTTTTTTTTTTACAGTTGGGTGTCAAATAACAATGTTAAATAGCAATGCTGCTTTTTCTAAGTGCGTGGTTAAATATTTTATAGAATACTGCATTTAATAAAAGTTCACACACCTTCAAATAAAATAAAACGCTCGCCTAGAGAGAGGGTCACTATTCTGACTTTGTTTTTTCAGTGCTACTATATTTCTATTCTCATCTCTGATAGAGGTGAGAACACACAGTGGCTCTTCACACGTCAACTACTCTGGGTTCCCTGCGGTGTTTGGATGGAAACTGCTGCCTCGGAAGGGCAGTATGAAGCAAGAGCACTTTAAACACCCTACATCCATAGCCCTATCATTTAATATGTGATGTGATAACCTAACAATTGGTGATGTTCTATGAACATCCTCACTGTACTGACAGCAATATATATTGTTGTTTCTTTTCCTTCTCTTGCAAATGTCCTTATTCTAAGTCACTTTCGATAAAAGCGTCTGCTAAATGCTGCTAAATGTAAATGTAAATATGATGTGATAATGATATGTTAGCCTCGACTTTAACGGTTATGTAGACTAGCATACCAGCCTAGACTATACTATGGAAAGTTGTCGCTTGTGTGATGTGCTCAACGTTTCGATCACAACACTTCACATCTCTTGACGATCAAACTATTTTTCTCACATCCCAGCGGGGAGGAGATCGGGAGGGGTTGTCAGGGGCAACCGCTACGTCCTCTGCGTGCCACACGTCCGCGTGAAAAAAGACGTTGCGTCACCAGAGCGTCGGAGCGGCAGCGGGAGCGGCGGCAGAGCGGCGAGAGCGGCGCGGCGGACCAGACCCCCACAAGCTGGAAGCAGCACACCGCGTCTCTCCGCTCGACCACCGCACCGCACTCGCGTCAGCACCGCGGCGACCTCGCGTCCAGACAATGTAGCGGGCGAGACCGTGGGCTACTTTTATTTTCTTTTTCATTTCTTTATTTTACTTTTATCGCCAGAGTCCGCGTCGCCCCAGCGGCGTCCCGACGGTCGACGCGCCGAGCGGACAACTTTCTGAACTGAAGAACCGAGTCGACCAGCAGCCAGCCCACCACCATGAGGTAAGACGGCTTCAAACACTCAGTACCGCTTTGGTTGGGGGATTCGATTTGTTTTCGGGGTGTTGGATCCGGTGTCAGACCAGTTCCGTTACATTGTAGGGGGACAGAAATACCCGGTTGAATGTGCGTCTTCAGCGGTTTACCGAGAACCGCAATGCTCCCCCCGGCTGCTTACTGGACGAAACCCTATCCGTCGCCGTCCTCCTGTCGGTCCGGACCCGGTCCGGTGAGACCCTAGGACCCCCCGACACAGGCTGGACACCGGGGGGCGAGATCACACGGCGGTGCGTGGGAGAGGACCTTCCACGCACGCACGCGCGCGCAAACACACACACGCGCACAGACACGCGCGCGCGCGCACACACACACACACACACACACACACACACACACACACACACACACACACACACACACACACACACACACACACACACACGCGCGCGCGCGCAGCCACGCAGTGTTTGAACGTTGCAAGGCAGTGTACGTGCGTTGGTTGGTAATGGCGTTTGCTCTTTTATTCGTGCGCCCTCGCTGCTAAACGGATTATCCCTCAGCTCCGATGATTGCATCTCTTATTATTATGGGATAGGATTTATTCTGATGCCTCACGAGCGGACTTCTCGTGAAGAGGGTTTGAGATTCTCGGGAGGGACCGATGGATGTTTACCATTCGGTGCACGGGAGCGTGCACGCGTAGAGTGCCCGGTAGCAGATGTGTGGAGGGTTCTGCCGGGTAGGGCTGCTTCTCCCTCTCCGGGCGGGGAGCGGGGAGAGGTCCGCGCTGAGGTCGCTGCCTGGCGGTCCCGGTTGATCCGGACGCTGCAGTGGTGAGACCGAAGTTACGCAACAGGAGGCTTTGTTCCTCAGATGGAGCTCCGAGTGCTCAGTAGATTGAACTGTCCCCTGTTCTCTCTCACACACACACACACGCACGCACAGATGCACATGCATACGCACACACACACTCACATTCACACGCAAACACACACACACACACACACACACACACACACACACACACACACACACACACACACACACACACACACACACACACACACACACACACACACACATAAACAGCACATAAACAGCACGCACACACAAACATACACATGAACATTCATACCCATATGCACGCACATACACAGGCACGCGCACACACATACAAACGCACCAACACACACACACACATGAATACATACATGCATACATGCATACATACATACATACGCACACACACACACACACACACACACACACACACACACACACACACACACACACACACACACACACACACACACACACACACATACACACCCATGCCCACACACGTAAACACACATACATACACACACCCACACACGCACACTACTGCATAACAACACACAGTAACACACGCACACTACTGCATAACAACACACAGTAACAGACATCCCACTACTGTATAATAACACACTAACACACATCACACTAATGCAAAACACACAATATCACACGTACACTACTATATTACCACACAGCACGTTGTCTTCTGTTATGTATGACGTTGTGTTGGGCTAGAAGGACGTTGTTTTCTGTTAAGTCTGGCCTGTGGTGACACGTATGTTGTGTTTTGTTAAGTATAACGTCCTGTTGTGTTAATTATGACGTAG
>NC_082402.1:70764-102233 GCF_031168955.1 Gadus macrocephalus
AACCCTAACCACCAGGGCTATGGCCACCACACATCGATGGTCCAAACCAATAAACTCAATCCATGGTGGATTCTCTAACAAAACACTCCGACCCCTACTCAGCTGACCCCTGATCAGCTGACCCCTGATCAGCTGACCCCTGATCAGCTATCCCCCCCCCCCTACACTGACCCCTGATCAGCTATCCCCCCCCCCCTACACTGACCCCTGATCAGCTATCCCCCCCCCTACACTGACCCCTGATCAGCTATCCCCCCCCCCCCCCTACACTGACCCCTGATCAGCTATCCCCCCCCTACACTGACCCCTGATCAGCTATCCCCCCTCCCTACACTGACCCCTGATCAGCTATCCCCCTCCCTCCCTACACTGACCCCTGATCAGCTATCCCCCCCCCTCCCTACACTGACCCCTGATCAGCTATCCCCCCCCCCTACACTGACCCCTGATCAGCTATCCCCCCCCCCTCCCTACACTGACCCCTGATCAGCTATCCCCCCTCCCTACACTGACCCCTGATCAGCTATCCCCCCCCCTACACTGACCCCTGATCAGCTATCCCCCCCCCTACACTGACCCCTGATCAGCTATCCCCCCCCCTACACTGACCCCTGATCAGCTATCCCCCCCCCTACACTGACCCCTGATCAGCTATCCCCCCCCCCCCCTACACTGACCCCTGATCAGCTATCCCCCCCCCCCCCTACACTGACCCCTGATCAGCTATCCCCAGTATCCGCTGGCTGTTGCTATGCAGAAGTAGAACAGACAGAAGTTCCTCAAACTGCCATACGGGGGAATGCCTGAGTGGCAAACACACACACACACACACACACATGTGAATGCACACACACGCGTGAACGCACACACACACACACACACACACATGAATCCAGATGAACTCATTGAAGGGACGGATGGGGGGGCTGGGGGGGTCTTCCAGCCGAGTGAACCTCTGAGGTCTCCCCCTGGGCTGGCGTCACCACGCCGTGGGCCAGATGTGGCCCTCCTGGCCTCTCCTGTCCGTCCCCTCCTAGGGCCAGGAGGGTGTGGGGCTCAGCGCCTCTGCTCCGTGTGTGTGTGTGTGTGTGTGTGTGTGTGTGTGTGTGTGTGCGTGTGCGTGTGCGCGTGCGTGCGTGCGTGCGTGTCTCTCAGTCCCTGTTTCTGGATCAGTCTAGTTTATCTCTGTCTCTTTCGCTCGTTCTCTCTCTCCCTATCCGTCCGTCTGTCTTCCTCACTCTCTGCCTCTGCCTCTCCCTGCCTCACTCGTTCTTTCTCCCTCCGTCTGTCTCTTCCTCCTCTCTCTCTTTCTTGTTCTCGCGCTCTTGCTTTCCTTCTTGTTCTCTCTCTCTTTCTGCGTGTCTGTCTGTCTGTCTGTCTGTCTGTCTGTCTGTCTGTCTGTCTGTCTGTCTGTCTGTCTGTGTGTCTGTCTCTTTGTCTCTCTCTGTCTCTCTCTCTCTGTCTGTCTGTCTGTCTCTTCCTCCTGCCCCTCACATTACGAACACAGCTCTTCAGCCCTGCCCCTGACTGTACGTGAGTTCATCCATGTGTTTTTCATTGATCTGAATTCTTAATCAATATATATATATATATTTTTTTTTTTTAATGACTAACGATCCTATGATCTATGGGAGATATTAACAAGATCCACCATGTGTGGGCCGACTAACTGATGAATCGACCAATCCTTCAGTCCTAGAGATAAACGATGCATTAACATCCAGCTAGCGTTCCTTCCTACCCTCGCCCGTAGCACTGCAACGTTCCCATGGCGATACACCTATGTTTCCATGGCGATACACCTATGTTTCCATGGCGATACACCTATGTTTCCATGGCGATACACCTATGTTTCCATGGCGATACACCTGTGTTTCCATGGCGATACACCTATGTTTCCATTGCGATAGACCTGTGTTTCCATGGTGAGTCCATGAAAGACGTGAGCCTGCTATGGTGATTTTGTTCGAGTTATGTCGTTTTGAATTTACAGCCGAATGCGTAGGGTGGGCTAGGGTAAGTGGGTCACCCCCCACGGGGTCAGGTTAGGGGTCGGGTCAGCGAGCATGCACGTCTAAACGCTCCTGAGGACCTAAAGGAGAGCGGCGCAGTCTGTGGTAATGCCTCTGTGTGGAAGGTCACCCCCCTCACCCCCCTCACAGGGAACACTGAGTGTGTCCCAGTCATCAGGTCTCTGCTCTCCTCTCTGTGAGGACCAGGGGCCGTCAGGAACCCACCGGACCCCAGCGGACCCCAGCGTTCCGCTCCGTCCAGCAGAGAGCACCCTGGGAAGTGGAGTCTTTTGTGCTCTGAAGGAGCTCAGGTCGGGCTTCAGACCCAGTGGTTCTCCCTGAAGGAACAGCGTCACGTTGCCAGAACTCCTCTGTTCGCCGCTTGTTCGTTCTACAGGGAAGTTATTCCTGTGTATCTGTAGGAAACGGGAGAACATGGCCGTCTCCCGTTCCAACTGTTTTATGTGTTGGCTGATATACGATCCCCTTTGATGTGGTCGTCTGTCACAGCCCTGACAGACGACATTGTTTTCCATTGGAAAAAGGGTTAACCCACCAGACTAGCTGTGTGTGTGTGTGTGTGTGTGTGTGTGTGTGTGTGTGTGTGTGTGTGTGTGTGTGTGTGTGTGTGTGTGTGTGTGTGTGTGTGTGTGTGTGTGTGTGTGTGTGTGTGTGTGTGTGTGTGTGTGCTTCCCGTGTCTTAATGGCCATGCCGCCTGTTACCATGGCGACGGCCAGTCCAGACATGAGCCTGCGGGCACGTGTGTGTGTGTTGTATTTGTGGGGTGGACAATGGGAACCCCCATCTCTTTAATGTACTGAATGTGTGTGGCTGTTCTCAAAGTATTGATGTTTCAACAGTCAATATTCCTCCTCATTGACATTGAACTGAAAGAATGTATCTCACAAATATTCTGTTTTCTGTTTTCCTAGTTCATTCTTATAGTGTGTCGATGTGAATGATTTTATTGCCTTCTTGGCTCTAAGTTCTCGGTTGTGTTTGTATGTGCCTGTGCCTGTGTGCCTGTGTGTGTGTGTGTGTGTGTGTGTGTGTGTGTGTGTGTGTGTGTGTGTGTGTGTGTGTGTGTGTGTGTGTGTGTGTGTGTGTGTGTGTGTGTGTGTGTGTGTGTGTGTGTGACCTTGTTCCTGGTGGTTCCACTAGCTTCCTGTACGATGAATGAGTCCAGGGACTGAGCGCTGAGCCAAGAGGTCTTTCTAGAGGAGCAGCCATTAAACAGCCTCACCTCTCCTTCTCCTGTCACTGCTGGCCTGGAACGGTGAACTCTGCTCTGAAGAGCTTAAAGGTTACATCAACGCTTCTAGGCCGAAACATAAACGATCACATTCATCTGATCTGTCCTGCCCGCAGGCCGGCAAAAAATGTGTTTTTGCAGGCAGGCTCTGCTCCGAGATCGCACCCAAAAACAAATGGTACTACCTAGTACCTGCCACTCAAAACCAAAATAAATAGTATTCGAACCGATCACCGACAAGGGGTGGGTGTTGTGGGGTTTTGCGCTGCGTTCATGATAGTTTTTACTGGATGCACGAAGCACAGAAGGCAGGGGCGAGCTGGCTCAGTTTGGGATCTCGCTTCAACTACCGTCAGAAGTGACGTCACCCAACATCGCTGGTGCAACCTTTAACGTTCAGCATTCATAAGGCAGTGGCTTTATCGCAAGGGACGGACGGTCTGGTTTATTTCATCAAGTAGGAGTGGGGGTGTCCTCTAGCTCAAGGGCGGGAGCCCCTCGGCATGGCGTTGTGCTGGGGGTCAATACAGGCTGACCCCTCCTACCCAGACACAACTTGATAAATGCCAGGATTGGCTTTTCATTGAACCCCTAGAGGTTAAAGAGGTAAAACCAAGAAAGACCGCCCACCTATTAGCCTCGTCACACATCGTTAACACAGAGCGCTCGTTTACCTCGCCTTCCTAATCCCGGCCTCCTAACGACCCGGCGTCGGCCTATCAGGAGGCTTCCTGACAGCCCTGCTCGTTAGGCTCGTTAACGTGATGGACGACGGTGATGAGGGTTAGATTGAGGAACCGCCTCATTAACCTCCTTCACAGCTTGTTTGATTAATCTATCTGTCTGTCTGTCTGTCTGTCTGTCTGTCTGTCTGTCTGTCTGTCTGTCTGTCTGTCTGTCTGTCTGTCTGTCTGTCTGTCTGTCTGTCTGTCTGTCTGTCTGTCTGTCTGTCTGTCTGTCTGTCTGTCTGTCTGTCTGTGTGTCTCTCTGTCTGTCTCTCTGTCTGTCTGTCTCTGTCTCTGTCTGTTATTTTTTGATCTAATTGGGTTATAATTGATATGAGGAATCTGAATGAGCTGTGATTATTCTTAGTGATATTTTTTAAACCCATTTGACTTCACTGTGTCTCACACGGCGCGTGGGGACATTTGTCCGTGCCTTAATGGAGGTAGACTGGGCTGGCCAGTGCGAGTTACTGGGACCACTGGGAGCAGTGGGTTGGCCCCACCCCCACCCTGTGTGAAGGGCCGCGCCCCACCCTGTGGTCCGTGGTGCTGTCCTGGTCAGAGTGCCCCGTGGAGCATCTAGACTGCTCACCTTCAGCCGGACCCTCTGGGGGGCTGGGCTCCGCTCTGCGGGGGCCGTTCTGGGGACCAGGGCGGGCAGGGTTTAACGCTAGCCTTGGAAGTGCACCCTTCAGTCCGGGGATGTTATCTCTGTTTTCTGGAGGTGATGCACACACTGTTTATTGAAATGAGTCCTAAATCTTCACTAGCTTTTTTTTACCATAAACCTTAGTACTTCTCGCTGTGTGTGTGTGTGTGTGTGTGCGTGTGCGTGCCTGCGTGCGTACATACATACATACATACTGGATAGTACACAGAGCATGTGCACATGTGACAGTTGGTCCCGGGGTGATGTCACACGGCGTCGGCCACTCGTGTGTCAGCTCACTGAGCTCTGAACTGTGCCCAAATAAGGGCATCTGTCGTCCATCCATCCACCCATCCAGAGCAGGTTGAGAGGTGGAGGGCCATCCGCTCTGACACACACACACACACACACACACACACACACACACACACACACACACACACACACACACACACACACACACAGGCGCTACAGGCCCATTGTGAGAGGGTCACAATGGGCCTGTAGCTAACCCAACCTGAGGCCTGTATGAAGCTCTCCTCTTGCGTGTGCAAGACGAGGAACAGAACTCAACAGGGGTTTCAGGTGCCCCGGTGGGGGGGAGAGAGAGGGGGAGAGAGAGAGAGAGAGAGAGAGAGAGGGAGAGAGAGAGAGAGTTGTGTGTTTGGGCTCAGCGGTCTGGGCTCTGCTCTGTTTGGTTAAAAAAGGTAAATTGCCACGTCGACTTCTCCGGTTAATCACAGGGCTGCTGTCCCCTGTGATACTGAATCTCTCTGTCTCTGTCTCTCTCTGATGCATCACGGGGAGGTTACTGCTGGTGTATTTGAACTCACAGTAGCTATGCTAATGTTTAATGTCAAGCTACGTGTGTGGATTGAACACGCACACACACACGTTGACGTCTATATTTCATGACAAAGAGCACACGGTAAACACGTTTAAACCTGCTTCTCATCACACCCACAAATCTACCAGGCCAGTAATCCTGCAGCCCAGTGCAGACGAATTACTGGTGTACTGTTGAGGCCATTAGCAGCTGCAGCACACTGAAGGAAATCTAATCTGTTTATATAATGGAGACGGTGTAAGTTTCAGTGTTCAATAATGTGTGTGTGTGAGTGTGCACGCTGGGCCAGCGATCTAGTAAGAGGCTTAATGGCTGTAATGTGCAGTCCTTGTTATGAGGGTCAACGTCAGGTAAGATCCCCCCCATAAGGCTTAATGTAGCAGCAGTAATCACCAGTTAACGCGTCGTTGGACCGCACCAGAGGGGCCAGTCTCACACACTGGTCCACTAGTGGGTCCTGAGACCACCCAGGTTCACTCTACCTGAGGCCAACCATCAACAACACTGCTGATGGTTTGGGCGGCCTTTGGAAAGTACCTGGTAATAAGGAAACACACAAACAGCTACGTTTGCATCTTGTGATGTAGAAGTATCTCTCGTTTCTCCCTCCTACTTCTCCTTGGAGCAGCGGGGGGTTTCTTGCAGTGTCACCCTGTGGGTGCTCACGGTGAGCTCATCCTCTCGCTCGTCTGCTTACAGGAACGACCAGCCGGTGGATGATATAGACCAGAGGTCCTCTACCAGAGAAGGTACACACACACACACACACACACACACACACACACAGCCTGTGGACACCTGGCCCATGGGGTCTGGTGGTGCAAACAGAGGTAGTAGCTAAACGATTACGTTGGGATTAGCCGGCTCTCGTTGGGTTAAGCTCTCTTCGTATCGCCGAGGTTCAGAGTGTTTATGCTGAGCAGATAAGGCTGAGTCAAGTGTTCCTGAACACCAATGATCTGGCCTCACTCTGACCAGCCTGAACACATAATCACACGGTCAGATCATTGGTGTTACGATTTAATACACACTACATTTCAATGATGTAAATGATATTATGGTATGGTATCAATCTTGAAGCCTTCTGTTGTGTACTCTTTGGCGCCACTATTTGTGATAAGCGGGACCCATCAATACAATACAAACCTGTTCATAACATTCATAATTCATGGGATTAATAATTATCATTCATCAACTGTATAACTGCAGTCAGCTGGTCATTTAGCAGACACACTCGTTCAAAGGGACTTAGAGGTGAGATCTAGTGGACAGAGTGCAGAATGGGGAGAACTAAAGGTTTAACTGAACTTCTAGTTAACAAAGGGTTTGTGAGCTATAAGGGCCAGTAGCAGGTACCCTGTGACCCTGTGACCCGCTGACCCCCTGACCCCCTGACCCCGGGGGCTGTAGATGTGGCCCTCGTGTATCTACTGTCTACAGCCACTGGGTTTACAGTCAACGGAGGGACGAGGGAAGACGCTCTGTTCAGGGACGTGTCTGACGGGTTGATTGTGACGAGGGGTAATCAGCGTTCGGTCTCCCAGAATAGCAACACATAAAGATAGCGCTCGCTAATTAGAGCTCGTTGAGAAGATGCTACACTCTGAATAGTGTGGCTGTGAGTCAGACGGTGAGCTGACTCAGGACCTGGGGAGGGTGACTCCCAGAGCTCTGGGTAACACACACACACACACACACACACACACACACACACACACACACACACACACACACACACACCATGAGTCTGGTTCAAACTGAGGAGCACGCGCTAACTTTACGTAACAGGAGATGGGGGGGACGTTTGATGTCACAACATGGAGTTGTTTAGCTTGAAGACACTGGACAGAAATGGATGTGAACCGTGTTTGAGTGGAGGGACTGAGGGTTAACTCAAACTGGCACAAGGCAGTAGCTTCAGGCTACTGCGAATGTCTGCTGGGTTCCCTCTGTGTGATGGTCACACAAGCTTTGGTGGGATTAGTGGCGTCTGATACGGTTCGATAATAAATAATAAACAGATGCATTGTTCAACTGATGGGTTTTTGAGACAATCCTTGGCTTTGTTGAAACTTTCTTTAATTCGATTTCTGTCCTTTAGAAAGGATCAGCTTAATAAATCAATGCCTAAAACTAACCCAAAATTCAAGTATGCATTGATACACACAAAAGACAACTTCCTGCTCAAACATTCCATGGACGTGATTGGTCGAGGCGTTGTGATATCACGGCCCCTCCCACCTCCCTCTACTTCCTGTCCCTCGCCCTCTGAGGACCCGCCCCTCTACTTCCGGTCCCTCGCCCTCTGAGGACCCGCCCCTCTACTTCCTGTCCCTCGCCCTCTGAAGGCCCGCCCCTCTACTTCCTGTCCGGCCTGGTGGTCCTGTTGATGTTGATGTTCCCCTTCCAGCCCCTGGCTCCGCACGGGACAGGAAGTAGTACAGGAAGTCTGCTGGTGGCGGCGGGAACGCAGACAAACACGGCCGTGTCGAATTTGTCTGCGTGGAACGTGGAAAAGGGCTCTGAGGGGTGATTACTGTTGTGTGATTGAGCCCTGGGGGGGGGCTCTGGGCTCTACGGCCTGTTGACCAGTGACCACTAAAGACCCTTATCCCCGGCTACGGACGCCATGGTCGCCTTTATGAATGTAGGAACAACACAGGTTGGGATGGCACAAAGCCTTGACCTATCAAGGCTCGAGTTGCTCAGTGTTTGTATCCCTCATACCAGAGATAGGAGGGACTTCCAGACACTTTGTGTTGACTTTAGTTTTTCTGTCCCTATGGAACATACCCAGTGGATTCTAGCTGGTCAGAACCTAAAGCTAATCCATGCTACCAGAGGCTAGTCGTTGTGGCGGCACGTCCTGGCAGCTCTCCAGCGGTAACAAGAGAAGGGAGAGGGAGGGAGGGAGGGAGGGAGTGATGTGGTACTCCTGTGTGTGTGTAGCTGCGGGCTAGTGTTGGTACAGGACAGAATGCGGGGGAGAACGTGCACCAACATGAGGCTGTCAACAGCTGTACATTCTGTCGGGAGACAGCCGAGGGCTCGATGATAAATTGGAAAACTCTGCCCCCTACTGGAGGAACCAAGTAGTAGTAGTCCACAAAATGTAGACGTCGTTTAAATCGGGACAATTTGTTCCAGTGTATCGGTACTTTATATAAGTGACGAGTTGGTGGATATATGATCTACATTAGTTGATGATGATGGTAATGGCATATTAGATTTAATCTAAAGAGAATGTGACCCATTTAAAAAGTCATATTTTGTTACTGGACTGCAGGCCTCAGCCTCTCAGATATGTGGTGTGATCGTCATGTGGTCTGCAACACACAGTCGTCTGTTGTCTCTGCAGGCTGGAAATCTAGTTTGAGGAACACACATTCACGCACACACGCGCACGCACACGCACACACACACATCGCTCTGACTGCACACAGAACAGTCTGCCATCATCGCTCTGACTGCACACAGAACAGTCTGCCAGCATCGCTCTGACTGCACACAGAACAGTCTGCCAGCATCGCTCTGACTGCACACAGAACAGTCTGCCAGCATCGCTCTGACTGCACACAGAGCAGTCTGCCAGCATCGCTCTGACTGCACACAGAACAGTCTGCCAGCATCGCTCTGACTGCACACAGAACAGTCTGCCAGCATCGCTCTGACTGCACACAGAACAGTCTGCCAGCATCGCTCTGACTGCACACAGAACAGTCTGCCATCCCGCTCTGACTGCACACAGAGCAGTCTGCCAGCATCGCTCTGACTGCACACAGAGCAGTCTGCCATCCCGCTCTGACTGCTCACAGAACAGTCTGCCAGCATCGCTCTGACTGCACACAGAACAGTCTGCCAGCATCGCTCTGACTGCACACAGAACAGTCTGCCATCCCGCTCTGACTGCACACAGAACAGTCTGCCATCCCGCTCTGACTGCTCACAGAACAGTCTGCCAGCATCGCTCTGACTGCACACAGAACAGTCTGCCATCCCGCTCTGACTGCACACAGAACAGTCTGCCATCCCGCTCTGACTGCACACAGAACAGGGATTACAGGTCATCACCTTTAGGGTTTACAACGTGTATGATCGATGTCAACCTGGGGTTTAAACAAAGGAAAAGGACTCATGTGTATTTTGTGTTATTTCTGATTGACTGATTGATTGACTGACTGCTGTGTGTTCACTGCTGTAGATTGACATTACTGATTGATAAAGTGTCCATTCAGTGTTCCCGTGCTCACCGCTCTATCTCACTGTCCTCCAGGTTGCTGGAATGGGTAACCTGCTAAAAGTCCTAACAAGGGATATAGAGAACTGTCCACACTTTTTCCTGGACTTTGAAAGTAAGTCCGGGGCGGTCCAAGTGTCCCGTCTGTGTGGGGGTGTGAGGGGATAGGCGGGGACTCGCTGGGCGTCGGCGGCGCACACTGATGACATCACGGGGCTTTTCCCCTCCTCTTCCGGAGTTTTCCCTTTGCCTGTTCCAGAACGCCTCCGTCTCTGTCCTCCTCACTCTGAAGTTAACTGAGGACTGATGTTTTAACACCGTCTCTCTCTGTCTCTCTCCTTGTCTCTCTGTCTCTCTGTCTCTGTCTCTCTGTCTCTCTCCTTGTCTCTCTGTCTCTCTCTGTCTCTGTCCCTGTCTCTCTGTCTCTGTCTCTCTCTGTCTCTCTCTCTCTCTCTCTCTCTCTCTGTCTCTCTCTCTCTCTCTCTCTCTGTCTCTGTCTCTGTCTCTGTCTCTCTCTGTCTCTCTCTCTGTCTCTGTCTCTCTCTCTGTCTCTCTCTCTGTCTCTGTCTCTGTCTCTGTCTCTCTCTCTGTCTCTCTCTGTCTCTGTCTCTCTCTCTCTCTCTCTCTCTCTCTCTCTCTCTCTCTCTCTCTCTCTGTGTGTCTCTCTCTCGCCTCTTTCTCTCTCCCTTCTCTTGCAGAAACCAAATGGGGAATCTCTTAAAAGTCCTCACTTGCACAGACCTTGCACAGGGGCCAAACTTTTTCCTTGACTTTGAAAGTGAGCACTGCTTTCTGCCTCGCTGCATCTCCCCCCCCCCCCCCCCCCCCCATGTTCCCCTGAAGGGTCAAAGGTCACCCTGCCTCCCTCTGTTTCTACAGCAGCGAGTCATAGTGGGATGGATGCGATGGATGATCACTGGGTTCAGGGGGGAGTTTAGGGGGTTGAGAGCGGAGTTGACCCTTGACCCTTGTTGATCCCCCCCACCTCTTGTTTCCACGACTACACTAACGCCCTGCATGTGCCTACCTCCTCATATCTGGCTAACCATGTCTAACCTTCGTCTCCCACCGCCTCCTCTTCACCGGCCCCTTTGTCCTTTCTGTCCTCATGTCTTTCGTTTTCCGGCGGTCTGTTTCTTATTTCTATGTTTACCTTCTACATTCTATAGTTCTGTTCTTCTTTCATCACGTGTGTCCCGATGCTTCTAGTGGTTGCCCTCGTATAGCCTTCCTCCCAAGTGTGTCTTAAACACTCCCGCTTCATTGTTTTTGTGTTGTCTATGTTGTTTAATGCTGCACTGACTCCATCCTAGATAGATTCATGTTAGATTCATTCTAATTCATTCATTTAGTATGCCTTGTTCTTGTGAGCCTTTGTCTTTTTTTAATGCTTAAGCAAGTAGTTAACGTTGTGATCTTCTCTCATTATAATGGCATAACCTGACAGTACACACATTGCACACAAACACATTGTTTCACTGATTATAAATGCAGTGCTAACTTCCCTATGTTTGTTAGTGGGTGTATTGCCCTACGGTTGCCGTGGTAACTCATGTGTAAATAACATGCAGCAGCCAGTAGCTGTGAGTCCGTCCCAGCTGAAGAGCTCGGAGCTGAAGAGCTCAGAGCTGAGCCGTAGCACAGGGCTGTGATCAGACCGTCTGGAGCGCCTGGAGATAGGGCTCCTCGTTACACAACACATTATGCCATTATATCGACCTTTTGCTGCTGTTGGCTGTGAAAAGTTGTTGATTAAGTGAAATGTCAACTGTTAGATTTCTTGAATGTGTGTTCCTATAGAATTCCCTCACTAATTGTGTGTCTGTGTGTCTGTCTGTGCGCGCGTGCGTCTGTCTGTCTGTCTGTCTGTCTGTCTGTCTGTCTGTCTGTCTGTCTGTCTGTCTGTCTGTCTGTCTGTCTGTCTGTCTGTCTGTCTGTCTGTCTGTCTGTCTGTCTGTCTGTCTGTCTGTCTGTCTGTCTGTCTGTCTGTCTGTCTGTCTGTCTGTCTGTCTGTCTGTCTGTCTGTCTGTCTGTGTGTGTGTGTGTCTGGTGTGTGTGTGTGTGTGTGTGTCTGGTGTGTGTGTGTGTGTGTGTGTGTAGACGCCCAGCCCACAGAGGGGGAGCGCGAGGTGTGGAAGCAGGTGAACTCCGTCCTTCAGGACTCGGACAGCATCCTGAGCGGCCTGCAGTCCTACAAGGGGGCAGGCCAGGAGATCAGGGATGTAAGACACGCCCCCTCACTCACTCACTCACTCACTCACTCACTCACTCACTCACTCACTCACTCACTCACTCACTCACTCACACAGTCACTCTCTCACACTGTCACTCACTCACTCACTCACTCACTCACACACACAGTCACTCTCTCACACTGTCACTCACTCACTCACTCACTCACTCACACACACAGTCACTCTCTCACACTGTCACTCACTCACTCACTCACTCACTCACACACACAGTCACTCTCTCACACTGTCACTCACTCACACAGTCACTCACTCACACTGTCACTCACTCACACAGTCACTCACTCACTCACTCACTCACACACAGTCACTCTCAGTCACCCAGTCAATCAGTCACAGTCAGTCACTCACAGTCACTCACTCACTCACACAGAACCGATACTAGAATTATGATATCATAAAGGACACGGTCAGTATACAATGAGGGAACGTACCCAAACACACCGGGTACAGTGGGTAATAATAATCATTATTCTACTTCATCTAAGAATGCTCGATTCTGATTGGCTGGGAGGGGTGCATTAATCCGGCATATTGCCCGCTGACTTGTCGGTTCTACTTGCTGCTGACTGAGCACAGTAGATCAATACGCCGCTTGTATCGTTTTCTATCACATACATTTCCAAGTAAAAATAAACCAAGGAGTGCATGTTTGATCGATCGTCATTAAAGCTGACTTGATACGAATGTAGCAGCTACGTTATTAAACTAGTGATCAGATCCAGCCTTGTGTGGTTGCTATAGAAACGAGTTACCTACAGCTGAGCTAACGTTATTCACCGTAGTTCTAAAGGGAACTACTTTTCGAGGGAGATGAACTTAAACAGAGTATACATTTAATAAGCATGCAATACGAATAAGAAAAAGGCTAATTATTAAAGTATTTGAATTATTTTATTATGTCGGCCGGCGCGAAGTAGAATAAACGGAATAATCACCTCAAGGCAGGGCAATAAACAGTTTGATATGCCCGGCTCGCGGAAGGTAAGCCGTCCACGAGCCGGGCATATCAAACTGTTTATTGCCCGGCCTCTCGGTGATTATTCCTTGCTCATTACCTAGACAGACCAGAACAAAGCAGTTCTGTCTGGACACGGCACCAACTCAGTCTCAGCCCAATGAAGCCGACACAGTGTGTGTGGGATGAGTATACTCAACTGTGTGTGTGTGTGTGCGTGCGTGTGCGTGTGCGTGTGTGTGCAGGCCATACAGAAGCCCAACGATGCGCTGCTGCAGGACCGGGCGTGGAACTCTGTGTGTCCGCTGGTCAAGAAGCTGAAGGTGTTCTACAGCTTCTCCCTGAGGCTAGGTACCACCGCCCCCACGTACCCCCCTGACACCCCCTCAACCTCTCACCCGACCTCTGACCTCTCACCCTCACTCCTCCCCTCTCCTCTCCCCCCTCCCCTCTCTCCCCCCTCTCCTCTCTCCCTTCTCCTCTCCCCTCTACACCATCACCCCTCCCCTCCCCTCTCCTCTCCCCCCTCACCTCTCCTCTCCCCCCTCCCCTCTCCCCTCTCCTCTCTTATCTCTCTCCCCTCTCCTCTCCCCCCTCTCCACTCCTCTCCACCCTCCCCTAACTCCCCTCCCCTCTCTCACCTCTCCTCTCCCCCCTCCCCTCTCTTATCTCTCTCCCCTCTCCCCCCTCAGCTCTCCCCCCTCCCCTCTCTCCCCTCTCCTCTCCTCTCTCCTCCCCTCCCCTCTCTTATCTCTCTCCCCTCTCCTCTCTTATCTCTCTCCCCTCTCCCCCCTCAGCTCTCAACCCTAACCTCTAATCCCTCCTTTCTCCCCCCCCCCCCCTCACCTGTGTCTGAGGACCAGGTGTAGTGTCCCTCCTCGTTAAGGCTCCGCCTCCTTTACACCTCGTTAAACATAACTTTTTACATTTATTTTAGATAATTAGACAATGCAAAGACATTCCACATTCCACGCTAACATTTAGATACACTGTGTGTGTGTGTGTGTGTGTGTGTGTGTGTGTGTGTGTGTGTGTGTGTGTGTGTGTGTGTGTGTGTGTGTGTGTGTGTGTGTGTGTGTGTGTGTGTGTGTGTGCAGAGGAGGCCCTGCAGAGCCTGCTGGAGTCCCTCACCTGCCCCCCTGGCTCCCCCACCCAGCACCTGGAGAGAGAGCAGGCGCTGGCCAAGCAGTTCGCCGAGATCCTCCACTTCACGCTGCGCTTTGACGAGCTCAAGGTACACACACACACACGCACACACACACGCACACACGCACACGCACCCCTTTGAGGCTCTGATGGTTCTCGTGTTCTTCAGATGAGGAGTCCGGCCATCCAGAACGACTTCAGCTACTACAGGAGAACCATCAGCAGGAACCGCATCAACAACAAGAACGTGAGCCCCAAACCCCCCCTTTATCCGTCTAGATCCATGAACCCCCTTTATCTGTGATACATGAACCCCCTTTATCTGTGATACATGAACCCCCTTATCCGTCTAGATCCATGAAGCCCCTTTATCTGTGATACATGAACCCCTTTATCTGTGATACATGAACCCCCTTATCCGTCTAGATACATGTACCCCCTTTATCTGTGATACATGAACCCCTTTATCCGTCTAGATACATGAACCCCCTTTATCTGTGATACATGAACCCCTTTATCTGTGATCCATGAACCCCCTTTATCTGTGATACATGAACCCCTTTATCCGTCTAGATACATGTACCCCCTTTATCTGTGATACATGAACCCTTTTATCCGTCTAGATACATGAACCCCCTTTATCTGTGATACATGAACCCCCTTTATCTGCGATACATGAACCCCCTTTATCTGTGATACATGAACCCCTTTATCTGTGATACATGAATCCCCTTTATCTGTGATCCATGAAGCCCCTTTATCTGTGATCCATGAAGCCCCTTTATCTGTGATCCATGAAGCCCCTTTATCTGTGATCCATGAAGCCCCTTTATCTGTGATGACTGAGCGTTAACCTAGAACACTATGAGGAGAAGCCTCCTTTAGCAGCAGGACCAGCACTGCGCCCCAGAGGTACACAAGGCCACACCGCTGACGCTCTCCGTCCTGCAGCTGGACATGGAGAAGGAGGTGAACAACGAGATGGCCAATCGGATGTCTCTGTTCTACGCCGAGGCCACGCCCATGCTGAAGACCCTCAGCACCGCCACCACCAACTTTGTGTCGGAGGTGAGACCCCGGCTCGGTCCATGTCGTTGTTTACCAAACGAGGGCCGCATGTGACACGCAAGGCCGACCAATCATCACTGGGATCACATCGTTAGGACCGACCAATGAGGGTTCAGATCACATCGTTAGGACCCGCTAGTAGAACTCCTAACCCCCCCCCCCCCCCCCCCCCCCCCCTCTGTCCTAGAGGTCTCCTAACCCCCCCCCCCCCCCCCCCCCCCCCTCCCCTCTGTCCTAGAGGTCTCCTAACCCCCCCCCCCCCTCTGTCCTAGAGGTCTCCTAACCCCCCCCCCTCCTCCTCCTCTGTCCTAGAGGTCTCCTAACCCCCCCCCCCCCTCCCCTCTGTCCTAGAGGTCTCCTAACCCCCCCCCCCCCCCCCCCCCCTCCCCTCTGTCCTAGAGGTCTCCTAACCCCCCCCCCCCTCTGTCCTAGAGGTCTCCTAACCCCCCCCCCCCCCCCCCCTCTGTCCTAGAGGTCTCCTAACCCCCCCCCCCCCCCTCTGTCCTAGAGGTCTCCTAACCCCCCCCCCCCCCCCCCCCCTCTGTCCTAGAGGTCTCCTAACCCCCCCCCCCCCTCTGTCCTAGAGGTCTCCTAACCCCCCCCCCCCCCCCCTCTGTCCTAGAGGTCTCCTAACCCCCCCCCCCTCCCCTCTGTCCTAGAGGTCTCCTAACCCCCCCCCCCCTCTGTCCTAGAGGTCTCCTAACCCCCCCCCTCTGTCCTAGAGGTCTCCTAACCCCCCCCCCCCCCCCCTCTGTCCTAGAGGTCTCCTAACCCCCCCCCCCCCTCTGTCCTAGAGGTCTCCTAACCCCCCCCCCCCCCCCCTCTGTCCTAGAGGTCTCCTAACCCCCCCCCCCCCTCTGTCCTAGAGGTCTCCTAACCCCCCCCCCTCCTCCTCCTCCCACAGAACAAGACCCTTCCTCTGGAGAACACGACGGACTGTCTCAGCACCATGGCCAGCGTCTGCAAGGTCATGCTGGAGACCCCGTAAGACCCTCACTCACTCACTCACTCACTCACTCACTCACTCACTCACTCACTCACTCACTCACTGCCTGCAGTCATATGTATATATATATATGGTACGTGTTTCTTCTTTGCCTCTTTGTAACATTCTCCCTCTCTCTCTCTCTCTCTCTCTCTCCCTCTCCCTCTCCCTCTCTCCCCCCCCCTCCCCCTCTCAGGGACTACACCAGCCGGTTCAGTCGGGATGACACCCTGCTGTTCTGCATGAGGGTGATGGTGGGGGTCATCATCCTCTACGACCACGTGCACCCCAACGGGGCCTTCAACAAGTCCTCCAAGATAGACGTAGGAACACAATCAGACACAGACACACACCCAGACAAACAGACACACACACACAATCAGACACAGACACAGACACACACCCAGACAAACAGACACACACACACAATCAGAGACATACACAAACACACACCCAGACAAACAGACACACACACACAATCAGAGACATACACAGACACACACCGAGACAAACAGACACACACACACAATCAGAGACATACACAAACACACACTGAGTCAAACAGACACACACACACAATCAGAGGCATACACAGACACACACTGAGACAAACAGACACACACACACACAATCAGAGACATACACAAACACACACCGAGACAAACAGACACACACACACAATCAGAGACATACACAAACACACACTGAGTCAAACAGACACACACACACAATCAGAGGCATACACAGACACACACTGAGACAAACAGACACACACACACTTATACTGAGTCACACACACACCCAGACTCCAACAAGTCCTCCAAGATAGACGTATGAACAAGTACACAAACACTGACGCAGACAAACGAAGGGACACACACACACACAATGACAAACAGCCACACACACACACACACGCACTGAGACACGTACACACACTCACCCAGCCTTCAGGTGGCCTCCAGACGTCCTCACTGTGTGTGTGTGTGTGTGTGTGTGTGTGTGTGTGTGTGTGTGTGTGTGTGTGTGTGTGTGTGTGTGTGTGTGTGTGTGTGTGTGTGTGTGTGTGTGTGTGTGTGTGTGTGTGTGTGCAGATGAAAGGCTGTATAAAGGTGCTGAAGGACCAGCCTGCAGACTCAGTGGAAGGCCTCCTCAACGCTCTGAAGTACGTCTCCCCTCTCGCCTCCTCCTCCCCTCTCTCCTCCTCTTTCACTCTCTCCTCCTCTCCCTCCTCCTCCTCCTCCTCCTCTTTCACTGTCTCCTCCTCCTCCTCCTCTTTCACTGTCTCCTCCTCCTCCTCCTCCTCTCCCTCCTCCTCCACTCTCTCCTCCTCTTTCACTCTCTCCTCCTCCTCCTCCTCCTCTTTCACTCTCTCCTCCTCCTCCTCCACTCTCTCCTCCTCCTCCACTCTCTCCCTCCTCCTCCGCCTCCTCCTCCTCTTTCACTGTCTCCTCCTCCTCCACTCTCTCCTCCTCTTTCACTCTCTCCTCCTCTCCCTCCTCCTCCTCTTTCACTCTCTCCTCCTCTCCCTCCTCCTCCTCCTCCTCCTCCTCTTTCACTGTCTCCTCCTCCTCCTCCTCCTCCTCCTCCTCCTCCTCCTCCTCTTTCACTCTCTCCTCCTCTCCCTCCTCCTCCTCCTCCTCCTCCTCCTCCTCCTCCTCCTCTTTCACTGTCTCCTCCTCCTCCTCCTCCTCCTCTTTCACTCTCTCCTCCTCCTCCTCCTCCTCCTCCTCCTCCTCCTCCTCCTCCTCTCCCTCCTCCTCCTCCTCCTCCTCTCTGGCTCCAGTGCTTCATGCTAACGTCACATTAAACACACCTAAGATGTATAATATAGTATCTTGGAAGTGGCCTTATATCTGTGGCTCTAACATTGCTTTTTGTTGGTCTTGAATCCACATTTAGAAATGTGAACCTGTCTGCACACTGTTTTATAATAAACTGATAACTAGATCTTGTCATCACGCTTTCAAATATTACTGGAAAAGCGCACTCTGCATGCTTTGGGCTTGACCTCTACCGTGACCTCTACCGTGACCTCTACTGTGACCCCTCCCTCCGCAGGTTCACGACCAAACACCTGAACGACGAGTCCACCCCCAAGAACATCCGCTCAATGCTCCAGTAGCCCCGCCCCCCCCCCCCCCCGCCGCGGGTGCGTTTGTTTTTTAGTTCGCAACCATGAAGAGGACCGATGGCCTCCGACAAAAGATGTATATGTTTACATTATTTAAAAGACAAAAGATGTTGTTAATACTCTGTGTGTGTGTGTGTGTGTGTGTGTGTGTATGTGTGCGTGCGTGTATTTGCCTTTGCCATTCCTACGAAGTTACTCAGTCGCTCTGATCATCCGTCATCACGTCAGCACACATGAGAAGAAAGAAGCACACACACACAATGCCTTGACCTGTGTTATTAAAGCAGCAGTACCTTACCTCCAGGTGGTCCTGGATCACCTCGTCATTGACAGCCATTGGGCTCCCTCTTGTGATCGGACACAAATGGGAGTGTTCTACCGTATGAGTGGGGGACATGCCCTCTCGTGATGTCACAAGTGGGAGTGTTCTACCGTATGAGTGGGGGACATGCCCTCTCGTGATGTCACAAGTGGGAGTGTTCTACCGTATGAGTGGGGGACATGCCCTCTTCTGATGTCACAAGTGGGAGTGTCCTACAGTTTGAATGGGGGACATGCCCTCTTGTGATGTCACAAGTGGGCGTCTCCAACATTCTTACACTAGGACACTCACTTGTGACAACACAAGAGGGCGTGTCCAACGTTAATATGGCAGGACAATTCCACGTGTGACACCAAACATCTGTGTGAACACTTGTGGCGTCACATGTGTAAATGGCTCTTAATGGCTGATCTGTGCGCCACCTGGTGGTGGGACAGGCGGTGGTGGGACAGTGTCCACCCTCTGGACACCTGCCTGCCTTAAATATCATTACTGTCGCTTAGCGCGAAACCCTTGGAGATCGTCTGTTAAACATGTGAACGCCACGCCTGTCATCTGAGTGGGCCGTGTGTCGCCTCTTCTCCAGCTTACAATCCCCTTTCTCTCGCTGGGAGAGTTGAGACACATGACGCAGATGTTGTAGTTATCCTGCTGCCTTGGAAGGAGAGTTCTCGTGTTCATCCGGCGCGAGGCCACGTGGAGCTTCACTGGATCGGTCCGCGGGGCCGACGGCACTGTGTCTGCGCCGCACAATAAACCAAATGTTTCTTCTCGTCGTTGTAACCTCTGTCCTTCGGGTGATATTTATGTCCTGCGTGTGTGTGTGAGGTGCTTCATTTAGTATCCCCTCTCGTCTCCCGGTGTTCCTCCTGTGACGGACTGTATTAAAACAAAAGTCTTTAAAGTAGAAGCGAGAGGTAAATCCTGCGAGGTGCTGACGGTTCTGTCCCTCGCTCTGAGCGTCTGGGGGGTCCCCGGTCCAACCAAGCCAGTCCCCCTGGGGTAAAGGACAGAGAGAGAGAGAGAGTGAACTGGGTGAGATCCACCCAGTGAACCTCTTTCCCTCTGCTCTCTCTCCTCGCGTGTCTGGAGGTCTGTCCGAGGCGTCCTTGTCTCAAGGTTGATTTAATTAATTACTTTTGGTTCCAGAACACTTTTGAACACAGTTGAAACAAAGGCCTCGTTACGTTAAGTGTTGAGAAGGGAAGTATTTTAAGATGACGGTTTGGTTTGGTTCCTGAATCTGCCCTGGGCTTCTCTCAGTCATCCGAAATAAAAGATTTACCCCTTTTTATTATTATAGATAGTTAACCAAAGACGCATTTAATCCATGAATCACTGGCTGTGTCACATTTAAATGAAATCTGACCACGTGGTTGCAAAAGGAATCCGAGAACCGTGTTAAAGGAGCGTAATCTGAGCCAGGTTGGGTCTGGGTCCTTATCCACGCTGAATAAACCTCAACAGTGTTTTCTGATCACATCACCGCTGTCCAGATTATGTCCAACTGTGTCATATTGTTGAAGGTCACTGGGCTCACTGGTTCTACGTTGATGGGATCCGTTCGGTTACCAGTTCGTTGGAATCTGCCGAGAATTTGGTCCGTAAATGTACGACTGCAGAACAACATACTACTATTTCTTCAAGAACTACTGGATTTACTTTACATAATCGTCTGTGCAGCCTTTAAATCAACCTTTTGAAGCATTGTGGTTGCCATGGCTACAGCGGTATTCGATACCTTGACTAAGCGAACCTGTATTCCTATCTGCTTTTGTGCTCTTAAATTCATCCTATACCATATCACACACGTATACTCAGCGCTCGTAAATGAACTGTACTCACATCGTTACCTACTAATTCATTCCATATCTTTGAATAATTCCCCTGTGTTTTATCCCTGGTGTGAGTTTTAGAAACATAACTGTAAGCCATACTGGGAGGTCTGGGTGTGATAGTGGGTGAGTGTCGTGGTCACATGGGAATGAATGATTAGCGTGCATTTACAAACCCTGTGATGTATGATACTGACATTGTTCATGAACTGACTTGAAGTGGGCTCTTGGTATTTTGATTATAATTCTTTTTTTTTGTTAAACCTTATTCCAAAATGGATGTACACAAAGCTTTCCCTTTCTTTTCTTTTTTACCCGAAATATGCTACTGTGTTATTCTGAGATTTCAACTCTGTTTTTAACTGAAACGATCAGTTTATTGTCAGGTAACTGCTATTAATTAACAGTTAATTGTCAGTTCAGATCCTTGAGTTCTGACTCCATGTTTATAATGATTTGGCCTTGTAACGAATGGGATGTGTGGATTGAAAATTAAAGGTGGTACATTTCTTAAATTGTGTTTCTATTTTTTTTTTTCTGCTGGTGTCCCCTTGTCAAATACAAAATACACAATGGACAAATAGGGTTCTTGGTATACATGGTAAAGCCAGTGGGGCAATTGCTCTGTCGCTAGCTTAGCCACTTTTTAGAGTTTAACACGGTTTTAAACTCAAGAAGTCACGTGACGTCTTAAGCTCCATTGCTGTGAGCCTGTGTCATATGTACCTGTGGTTTAACCTGCAGCTGAGTTTTACCTTGATCTCAATTGCTGTGTCTTCAGAGAAATTCACATCAGACACTAGAGGGCGTATTTTGTGCGTGGTAGTCTAATCTCGAAACTGACTCGGTTTTAGAGGAGACTAAACCAGTTTGCAGGACGAAACAAGGCTCCATCATAACCGACACACACACACAGAATTAGTTTTATGAATTATTAGTAATAGGTATGCATGATACATTTACACTTATTACACCAGGTAGGCCTTCAGTACAATACAGGCTACAATATAGGAGTTGCTTAAAGTGGCCAACTAAAACTCTACAAAGAACAGATTATTTGTGTGTAATAAAATAAATGAACAAACAGGATCGCACCAATCAACGAAATATAAAAAGGTCAATGCTTAACTAAAATGGTTAGCAATGACAAGTAATTGATTGACGTAGGTGAGGGCCGATTCCAGACTCAGATTGCCACTTAAGTTTCATTTGATAAAAAACAGTGTTAACCTTTTTTTCCCATGACGAGCAATAAAAAACAACAGTGTTACCCCTTTTGTTTTTTTCCATGACGAGCAATAAAAAACAACAGTGTTACCCCTTATGTTTTTTTTCATGACGACCAATAAAAAACAAGTGTTACCCCTTATGGTTTTTTCAAGACGGGCGATAAAAAACGACAGTGTTACCCCTCATGTTTCACTTGATAAATATCGAAAGTGTTACCCCTTATGTTTATTTCATGACGGCCGATAAAAAACAACAGTGTTACCCCTTATGTTTTTTTTCATGACGACCAATAAAAAACGACAGTGTTACCCCTTTTGTTTTTTTCATGACGACTGATAAAAAACGACAGTGTAACCCCTTATATTTTATTTGACAAAGACAACAGTGTTACTCCTTATATTTTATTTGACAAAGAAATTGTTCAAATATGTTTTTTTTCATGACGATCAATAAAAAACAACAGTGTTACCCATTGTGGTTTTTTTCATGACGACCAAAGAAAAACAACAGTGTTACCCCCTATGTTTTATTTGATAAATATCAAAAGTAAATCACCAACGACCTCCTCCTTGCAGCCGACTCTGGTTTACTCACCATTCTCATCCTCCTCGATCTCAGCGCAGCATTCGACACCATCTCCCACCCTCTGCTCCTGGACCGCCTAGCTGGTATTGGGATCACTGGTGCTGCACTCTCCTGGTTTACATCCTACCTCACCGGCCGTCAACAATTTGTTCAACTAAGCAACCACAAGTCCGGGTGTTCAGGTGTCTCACTGGGTGTCCCCCAGGGGTCAGTCTTGGGTCCACTCCTCTTCACCACTTACCTCCTCCCGCTGGGCACACTCCTCCGTCACCATGGGGTCCATTTTCACTGCTACGCTGACGACACACAGGTCTACATCTCCACCAAACCCACCGCTGCCATCCCCCCCACTTCCCTCATCACGTGCCTGGAAGAGATCCGGAGCTGGTTGAGCAGGAACTTCCTGAAACTCAATGGAAACAAGACCGAGGCCCTGCTCATCGGATCCAAATCCACCCTCACTAAATCACAACACACCCCAGCTCCACTCATAATTATCGATGGATTCCCAGTACCCTTCTCCTCCAAAGTCAAGAGCCTCGGCGTCATCCTGGACAACACCCTCTCATTCGCACCCCATATTCACAACATCACCCGGACTGCATTCTTCCACCTCCGCAACATCGCCAGACTCCGCCCATCACTGACCCAATCCAGCACTGAAATCCTAGTTCACTCATTTGTCACATCACGCATAGACTACTGCAACGCCCTCCTCACCGGACTCCCCACCAAACTCATCAACAGACTGCAGATCATTCAGAACTCAGCCGCCCGGATCATCACCCGCACCAAATCATCTGACCACATCACCCCTGTCCTCATTCAACTTCACTGGCTCCCAGTACACTACCGCATCCAATACAAAACCCTACTCCTCACCTACAAAGCTCTCCACAACCTAGCCCCCAGTTATCTCTGTGACCTCCTCCAAGAATACACTCCCTCCCGCTCCCTCCGCTCAACCTCTGCTGGACTACTATGTATCCCCACATCACGACTCACTTCAATGGGTGCCCGGTCATTCAGCTGTTCAGCACCCAGGCTCTGGAACTCCCTCCCCCCACACATAAAACAGTCAGACACCATTACAACCTTCAAGTCACAACTCAAAACTCACCTGTTCAAACTCGCACACAACGTCTAACTGATCACTGTTTTGATTGTTTTTTAGTTTTGTCCTGTTTTTGTTTTATTTATTTCTTATTGCTTATGTTTATTTATTTATTTATTTATTTATCTTTTTCCACAATGCCTTGTTTTTTTAAAAAATTGTATGATGACTATATGCTCTGTAAGGTGACCTTGGGTGTTTTGAAAGGCGCCTCTAAATTAAATGTATTATTATTATTATTATTATTAAAAGTGTTACCCCTTGGGCCGATTGCTCTGTCAGTTAGCGTTGCGCTAGCTGTGCTGCGCTTTAAAACCGTACTCCTTAAAACGGAGGTTTTGGAGTTTAACACGCAGCTGCGCACGAGGTTGAACGTCATTGCTGTGTAACGACTCGTACAGGATCAGCTGATTCCTAGCTGACTCGGTTAAACTGCTTGGAAACCGGAAGTACTCCCAGCAGATGCAGTCTTAACTTAATGGTAACAATAGGGTAATAATAACTTAATGGGAATGTAAATTGAACTTTAATATAATAAAAACGCTAATAATGTTGACATATATTATGAAATAGTCTAGGCTACTTTTTGTGGAAATCTGAGTCTGGAATCTGCCCTCACCTACGTCAATCAATTACTTGTCATTGTTTTCTCTTGGTGTGTGTATGCAAACGTGATTACTTAATTAATTGAAGACGAACTAATAGGCCTATGTGAGTAATTAGGATAATGTCACGCCTTTCAATTCTCGGAGAAGGAGAGTTAGGACCATTTTAGTTAAGCATTGACCTTTTTATGTTTCGTTGAATGGTACGATCCTCTGGGCGTTCATTTATTTTTTTTACATACAAATAATCTGTTCTTTGTAGAGTTTTAGTTGGGCACTTTAAGCAACTCCTATATTGTAGCCTGTATTGTACTGAAGGCCTACCTGGTGTAATAAGTGTCAATGTATCATACCTATTATTCATAAAACTAATTCTGTGTGTGTGTTGGTTATGATGGAGCCTTGTTTCATCCTGCAAACTGGTTTAGTCTCCTCTAAAACCACGTCAGTTGCGAGATTAGACTAACACGCACAAAATACGCCCTCTAGTGTCTGATGTGAATTTCTCTGAAGACACTGCAATTGAGATCAAGGTAAAACGCAGCTGCAGGTTAAACCACAGGTACATATGACACAGCAATGGGGCTTAAGACGTCCAGTGACTTCTTGCGTCACCGACGAGTTTAAACCCGTGTTAAACTCTAAAAAGTGGCTAAGCTAGCGACAGAGCAATCGGCCCCTTATGTTTATTTCATGACGGCCGATAAAAAACGACAGTTACCCCTTATGTTTTTTTCATGACGACCAATAAAAAACGACAGTGTTACCCCTTATGTTTTTTTCATGACGACCAATAAAAAACGACAGTGTTACCCCTTATATTATATTTGACAAAGACAACAGAGTTACCCCTTATTTTTTTTTTCATGATGACCAATAACAGACGATAGTGGTACCCCTGCCGACGTTTTTGCGGGGATCCGAACCTGAGCTGTTTAGAGTGTTAACCTCCGAACTTATCAATGCACCATCAATACACTAAATAACGACATCCCAATGGTTATACTTGACTTTATAATTCGCATGAAATAGAAATAAGAGTCTTCCAACAGAGGACATCAACCAGACTTGAACCCCGGTCTCCAGGGGGATAGCTCACAGCTCTCTCCACTTCCCACTGAGTTTTGTATATTAAATATGTCTGAGGTTATGTATGCAATAGACATGATAGCATTATGTTTAAAATTAAAGATATTGTGTTTTCCACAGAAATTGAGGCGCGGTCTCCAGTGGGTTACCCTACATGCCCACTGCACCGTCAGTCAACGGACGTGGGAAGGCGTGGCTGACTGATGGGGGAGTAGTCTTTGCAGAGGCATCCGTCAGCCAATCAAATCGCTTCGCCGGGTTCTTCCCGCTTCTTCCTGCTTGTTGCGATGCAAGATTACCCGCTTTCCCACTTTCCAGTATCGTCAGAGCCCGAGTCGCGTCACAGTGCTTAAATTTGCATACGCGATCTGATTGGATGACGGATCCGTCGCTGCCGAAAAAGTTGAACGTTTTTCAACTTTCTGACGGTGGCAAACGCTCCAACTGAACGGACGGATCCACAATGCATTGCGCGTCCGTCCCCATTCAAAGTCAATGGGGATCAGTCAACGGACGGAGGGAGTGGGCACGGGGCGTTAGGCAGAGTGCACTCCACTGCACCACTGACGCCTCGTGCCCACTGCACCGTCAGTCAACGGACGTGGGAAGGCGTGGCTGACGGATGGGGGAGTAGTCTTTGCAGAGGCAACCGTCAGCCAATCAAATCGCTTCGCCGGGTTCTTCCCGCTTCTTCCTGCTTGTTGCGATGCAAGATTACCCGCTTTCCCGCTTTCCAGTATCGTCAGAGCCCGAGTCGCGTCACAGTGCTTAAATTTGCATACGCGATCTGATTGGATGACGGATCCGTCGCGGCCGAAAAAGTTGAACATTTTTCAACTTTTTGACGGTGGCGAACGCTCCAAGTCAACGGACGGATCCACAATGCATTGCGCGACCGTCCCCATTCAAAGTCAATGGGCAACGGACAACTGACGGAGGTAGTGGGCACGGGGCGTGAGGCGATGACAATACACAATAATCAATCATCAATAAAGAGGATATACATGACATTAAAATGTATGTGTGTATTTCTATTATTTCCCTTATGGTTTTTTCATGACGACTGATAAAAAACTTATATTTTATTTGACACAGACAATTATTTATTTATTTTCAAATATGTTTTTTTTCATGACAACCAATAGAAAACAACAGTGTTACCCCCTTATGTTTTTTTTCATGACGACCAATTAAAAACAACAGAGTTACCCCTTATGTTTTTTTTCATGACGACCAATAAAAAACAACAGTGTTACCCCTTATGTTTTCTTTCATGACGACCAATAAAAAACAACAGAGTTACCCCTTATGTTTTTTTTCATGACGACCAATAGAAAACAACAGTGTTACCCCTTATGGTTTTTTCATGACGACTGATAAAAAACGACAGTGTTACACCTTATATTTTATTTGACAAAGACAACAGTGTTACCTCTTATATTTTATTCGACAAAGACAATTTTTCTTTTTTTTTCGAATATGTTTTTTTTCATTACGACCAATAAAAAACAACAGTGTTACCCCTTATGTTTTTTTTCATGACAACCAAAGAAAAACGTCAGTGTTACCCCTCATGTTTCATTTGATCAAAACGACATTGTTTCCCCTTGTATTTTTTTTCATGACGACCAAAGAAAAACAAGTGTTACCCCTTATATTTTATTTGACAAAGACAATTTTTTAATTTTTTTTTCAAATGTTTTTTTTCATGACGACCAATTAAAAAACAACAGTTGTTACCCCTTATGTTTTTTTTCATGACGACCAATAAAAAACAACAGTGTTACCCCTTATTGTTTTTTTCCTGACAACCAAAGAAAAATGACAGTATCACCCCTCATGTTTCATTTGATAAAAACGACAGTGTTACCCCCTATGTTTTATTTGATAAATATCGACAGTGTTACCCCCTGGGGCAATTGCTCTGTCGCTAGCTTAGCCACTTTTTAGAGTTTAACACGGTTTTAAACTCAAGTCACGTGACGTCTTAAGCTCCATTGCTGTGAGCCTGTGTCACATAGTGAGGTCCCCCCTTCACTTTAGGCGTCTTTGAGTGTTATTAATTATTATTATTCTTCATGTTTAACCTCTGTTTTCCTTTTATTCCTAGTCTGTTTTACATAGTTTTGAATGATGACTATATGCTCTGTAAGGTGACCTTGGGTGTCTTGAAAGGCGCCTCTAAATTAAATGTATTATTATTATTATTATTATTATATGTACTTGTTGTGGTTTAACCTGCAGCTGAGTTTTACCTTGATCTCAATAGAGTGGCGAAGTCACGCCCCTTCCGGTAGGGCTCATGGGACCTATGAGATCGAAAAATATGAATGGGTGTCAATGGAGAGAAAATAATTATTTTCTGGTCCCGGTCTTTATATGCCCTGGATTAAACATATGTTGTTTGTGGATTTAAAGGAGAATTTTTCATGCAAAGAGTTCGACCGTTTATTGTGCAATTGTTCAGATAAAGGCTGTAGAGAAAACACAACGAGAAAGACTACACGGCTCGTATGTGACGTCACGCTCCCTGCGACTGGCGTGGAGAAGACCGACAATCTTCCCATCGGCATAACTGAAACTCTGCACGTGCCCCGACTTATAATGGTTTTCACCTCTTTCGATGCTTTTATCCTCCCCTTGGAAAAAGCGGTGAAGTGGGGCAGAGAGATCGCCATCTCTGTGCCGAGTTCCAAGGGCGGGTGTGGTGACGTATATCATATGCGTCGAGAGCAGCGAAGAGCTGTAGTTCACAAAGCGGCCTCACATAAAACCTAAAATTATCAAACTTCTTCACGAACGTTTTCTTTGCATGAAAAATTATCATTTAAATCCACAAACAACATATGTGTAATCCAGGGCATATAAAGACTGGGACCAGAAAATAATTATTTTCTCTCCATTGACACCCATTCATTTTTTTCGATCTCATAGGTCCCATGAGCCCTACCGGAAGGGGCGTGACTTCGCCACTCACATCAGACACTAGAGGGCGTATTTTGTGCGTGTTAGTCTGATCTCGAAATTGACGTGGTTTTAGAGGAGACCAGTGCCGTGTTCCAATACCCGTACTTCCATGAGTATACTTAAAGGAAGTACACTATCTGCACTATCCGTACTCACTTGAGTACGGTAATTTTTCAGATGTGAGTGCTGTTCCAAATCGAGTACTCCGTGGTGCACTTACCGGAAATTACGATCACGACTGCCGCCGCGGCTCCTCCCCCGCAATAAACATCCCGCTTTGAACGGTGAACACTTTACGCCTGGCAGCTATAAAAAGCTATAGAAACTATAAAAACTATAAAAATGACTCTATTAATGCAGGCTATGTGGAAAATGCGCCGACTTTGGCTCAGCCTGGCTCCGCCTCTTCCGCTACGTAGCTAAGATGGCTGCCGTTGAGTACAGAGAGTGTCCTTCGATCCACACTTCACGATTAGCCCATTTTGAGTACGGCATCCGGGTCCTTGAAGTATACTTCTTTTCGCCGGATCTGAATTGGAACGTACTGCGTACTCAAATTTTGAGTACGCAGTACGGACAGTACGGGTATCGGAACACGGCCCAGTTTGCAGGATGAAACAAGGCTCCATCATAACCGACACACACACACACACACAGAATTAGTTTGATGAATTATTAGAAATCAGAGTACTTCCGGTTTACAAGCAGTTTAAACCGAGTCAGCTAGGAATCAGCTGATCCTGTACGAGTCGTTAAACAGCAATCACGTTCAACCTTGTGCGCAGCTGCGTGTTAAACTCCAAAAACTCAGTTTTAAGGAGTACGGTTTTAAAGCGCAGCACAGCTAGCGCAATGCCAATTGAGGGAGCAATTGGCCCAGTAAGTTCTTTCGTCTTACACAATATTCTTCCGATGTTACCAGACCGTACTGGTCTTTCACCAGTCTCACAAATAAAGCGCACATTGTAAGCTGCAGACTCACTATGAGTTGAGAGATTCAGTGTGGTGTAGTTCAGAGTTCCTCCCGAAGAGGGCGCTTTACTGTGTTCCAAGGCTGGCTGTCAAACAGCAGCACTGCTTTTAGGGAAGATAGTTGTAATGTTACTATATTAATCAGAAACTGACTTTAGGAACAGATGGCTTTATTGTGGTAACTCCGTGAGTTACGACTGGAGCTTGGCTTATCATTGTCTTATTCTAATAACACATATAGCATACAATTAGTTACAGGTGCCGCCACCTAGTGGTTGGTGGTAGTCTTTTATCTTTATATTAATTGTGTACTCTTATCATTACAGTAGTCACTGTCCACAAGGAACTATTCGATTTATCCGGGACCAACCTTTTACATGACATGGTTACACAAATGTATTCTATTGCGCATTTTACCACAAAAAGGGAATGATATTATAAGAGTTTGTCCAGCCCTGAGTTTTTGTATTTGCGTACGGAGCTAATCGGATAGTCTTGTGAACTCTCAATGCTGGTCTGTCTCCTTGGGAACTTCTTATTCTGATGTCGTGTGATTTATTATGTCAAGTTAACCTCCGACCCCATCCTATCCACCGTCTCCTAAACGCATCTGAGACAGTTTCTCATCATTTCTGGAGAGCAGAGTTCCTCTGAAACCTGATGTCAGTTTGCACTTAGTGTTGTCATGTGAATTGTAACGTTGAGGATAAGGCTCGGTGACGTCCGTGTCTCAGTGGCGAGCACCGTTGGACGACCCTCCGGGTTCAGGTCCTGCCTGTGTGGACTGCCATGGAACCATCGTGTAGCCAAGAGGGGGCTATACTCGTCTTGAAGTAACATCATGCAGGTCCGATTTTACATCCCATGAAAATAAAAGGGCCACAGTAGGCGGCGGTTTGGTGTTGTTTTTATTATAAAATTAACTTTAAAGCTAAAATACAAAAGCAACTTTAAATATCTACTGAGAAACATACCTACTGCATGATTTAAAAGAGCATATGTACATTGCATTCAGTCCCGTCGGAGCGCCACTCCGTCCATCCGGGAGGCGGTGGTTCAAGGCGGCTGCGTTGAAGCCTTCATACCCGACTACATCGATTTAAAGCTCATAAATCACCTTTTTGCCAGTAAAAATAAGCAAACATTTCCAATCGTAAGTCCTGAAAAAATAGCGTTGGTCATGTTTGGAAGCCGTAGAAATACTGGGAAGTGCAGACACGGGGAAAGGTTAAATGAGGGTCATTGTGCGGTATGCAACAGCGCCCCACGCAGGCCGTCTGAGGTAGCGCAGCCCAGAGGAAACGATACAATGAATGGATTTCACCAAGAAAACAAAATGCGTTTCTTTTCACAATAGTGCATTTCTCTAAATCAAAAACCAACACAATGTTGGTCACTCTAAAATTAAGACTAAAGAATTACCCATAAAGATGTGAACGTTGAACCTTCACGAGTTCCTGGGTAGGAAGGCAGTTGATCCTGAGAAGAAGTTAATACTGTAGCTCTGCCCTCCAAATACACGACACCAGGACTCTTTTCACAATAAAAGCCATATACCAGTACTCTCTTCAAAATAAAAGCGCCATTGTTCCACCTCTCAGAAACCTTGGGTCCTGAATCGGACTCTGAGAGATGGGCTGTTCCAATTGGTGAATTAAAACGGCTATATACAGAATATACACCCTAACAATCAACGCAGTGGCCTGTTCCAGAGATTCAAGCGGAGCAAACTTTAAAAACAACTTCTAGCAAAAATGAACAATATTCCAAATAGTCCGTGGGCCAATCAGGTGGAGGCGTGTCTCTGCTCTGATTTAGGACCAGGTTTAGGACCAGGTCTCTGGAGCCAGCCGGGGGCGGGTCAGGGGTCAGGGGTCGGTCTAGTAGACCCCGGGGATGATGCGGTAGGGCACGGCCCGGCAGTAGTCGTCCCAGGCCGAGCCGTACTTCCTGCGGCAGTCGGACGTGTCGCGGGCGTCGCGATGGACCAGCAGGATGACGAAGTAGATCATGTAGTACCACGGCAACAGGTGGCCGAAACCTACACACACACACACACACACACACACACACACACACACACACACACACACACAGGTAAACACTAGGGGTGTGAACGGTTACACAATCTCTTTCTTTTCGTGTACACGGTTAACCGTTTTCTTATTAATTAATGATTTTTATTATTTATTTTAAAGTGGACCGCAGTCGCGCTACAGGGGGATTATTTGTTTATCGACACGCGGATGCGCGAGCAGAATGATCTCAAAGAGAAAATTTGTTTGACCGGTTGCCATGGTTATCTCTGTGTGGTTAATTTGCAGTTGCGGTGTTAATTAGGATGTTGTCAGCTTACTGTTTCATTAAACTGTAATCAGAAAACATGGTTATATTCTATAGACCCTATAGCAGGGATGGGCAACTTTCATGATAAAGAGGGACACATTTTTCATCATAACCATCGGAGGGCCACATGACTGCACA
>NC_082402.1:102333-141300 GCF_031168955.1 Gadus macrocephalus
TATGGTCAGCTGAGGCATTCTGATGCCTTTTAACCTTTAACCTTAAGCTACGTTCATAGACGTTACAGAGGCTGTTTCAGGAGGCTCCCTGTGGCCACCTCTCCATGAAGGCAGAGCGCATCACTGCTTTACTGGTAAACGGATATCGTATTCTGGTCATGACCTAACGACTGGTCCAGCAGAGAGAGAGAGAGAGAGAGAGAGAGAGAGAGAGAGAGAGACAGAGACAGAGACAGAGACAGAGAGAGAGAGAGAGAGAGAGAGAGACGGAGAGGGAGACACAGAGACAGTGACAGAGACAGAGACAGAGAGAGAGAGATGGCAAAGAGCCACAGAGAGGGTGAAGATAGAGACAAAGAGACAGAGTATAGGCAGAGGAGACCGTCCACATGACTTCTACTGGGATTAAACTCGCTGCGATAGATCTGCTTCCTCTTGAACCTGGCTGAGGCTGAGAGGGGGAGAGGGTGAGAGGGTCAGCGGGTGAGAGGGGGAGAGGGTGAGAGGGTCAGCGGGTGAGAGGGGGAGAGGGTGAGAGGGTCAGCGGTGAGAGGGTCAGCGGGTGGGAGGGGGAGAGGGTGAGAGGATCAGCGGGTGAGAGGGGGAGAGGGTGAGAGGGTCAGCGGGTGAGAGGGTCAGCGGGTGAGAGGGTCAGCGGGTGAGAGGGTCAGCGGGTGAGAGGGGGAGAGGGTGAGAGGGTCAGCGGGTGAGAGGGGGAGAGGGTGAGAGGGTCAGCGGGTGAGAGGGGGAGAGGGTGAGAGGGTCAGCGGGGTGAGAGGGGGAGAGGGTGAGAGGGTCAGAGGGTGAGAGGTGTCAGCGGGTGAGAGGGTCAGCGGGTGAGAGGGTCAGCGGGTGAGAGGGTCAGCGGGTGAGAGGGTCAGCGGGTGAGAGGGGGAGAGGGTGAGAGGGTCAGCGGGTGAGAGGGTCAGCGGGGTGAGAGGGGAGAGAGGGTGAGAGGGTCAGCGGGTGAGAGGGGGAGAGGGTGAGAGAGGTCAGCGGGTGAGAGGGTGTGAGAGGGTCAGCGGGTGAGAGGGGGAGAGGGTGAGAGGGTCAGCGGCGTGAGAGGGTCAGCGGGTGAGAGGGTGAGAGGGTCAGCGGGTGAGAGGGTCAGCGGGTGAGAGGGTCAGCGGGTGAGAGGGTGAGAGGGTCAGCGGGTGAGAGGGAGGAGAGCGGGGAGAGGGTGAGAGGAGTCAGCGGGTGAGAGGGTCAGCGGGTGAGAGGGGAGAGGGTGAGAGGGTCAGCGGCGGTGAGAGGGGGAGAGGGTGAGAGGGTCAGCGGGTGAGAGGGTGAGAGGGTCAGCGGGTGAGGAGGGTGAGGTGGTGAGAGGGTCAGCGGGTGAGAGGGGGAGAGGGTGAGAGGGTCAGCGGGTGAGAGGGGGAGAGGGGTGAGAGGGTCAGCGGGTGAGAGACAAAGCGGTCATTGAGAGTGTGCTGACGTCCTCCCTCATCATCTGGTTCGCCTCTGCGTCAGCCCGTGCAAAGGCCAGGCTACAAAGAGTGGTCCGGGCGGCAGAGCGGATCCCCGGGCGCCCCCTGCCCTCCATCATGGACCTCCACAGCTCCAGGACCATTAACCGAGCTGTGAAGACTGTGGCTGAGCCCTCCCATCCTGCCAATAGTCTGGTTAATCTTCTCCCCGCGGTACAGGGCTATGATGTCCAAAACATCACATCACGTTTCCCCCAAGCAATAGCCCTCCTAAATAACTCTTCAACTTGGACACCATTGCACTTTATTTTATTAACACTGGCACTATCTCCATTCCTATTAATCTATTGCTCATGATGGTACTGTTTGTCCTTGTATTGTGTTCTTGTCTTTCTGTTTTACTGTGTGTTGCCTGCATGGAGAATGCCAATTCAAATTCCTAGTATCTGTAAACATGCGAAATAAAGTTGAATTGAATTGAATTGAGGGTGAGACAGTCAGAGGGTGAGAGGGTGAGAGAGTCAGAGGGTGAGAGTCAGAGGGTGAGAGAGTCAGAGGGTGAGAGAGTCAGAGGGTGAGAGAGTCAGAGGGTGAGAGGGTGAGAGAGTCAGAGGGTGAGAGAGTCAGAGGGTGAGAGGGTGAGAGAGTCAGAGGGTGAGAGTCAGAGGGTGAGAGAGTCAGAGGGTGAGAGTCAGAGGGTGAGAGGGTCAGAGAGTCAGAGGGTGAGAGAGTCAGAGGGTGAGAGAGTCAGAGGGTGAGAGAGTGAGAGAGTCAGAGGGTGAGAGAGTCAGAGGGTGAGAGAGTCAGAGGGTGAGAGGGTCAGAGAGTCAGAGGGTCAGAGAGTCAGAGGGTGAGAGGGTGAGAGAGTCAGAGGGTGAGAGAGTGAGAGAGTGAGAGTCAGAGGGTGAGAGGGTCAGAGAGTCAGAGGGTGAGAGAGTCAGAGGGTGAGAGGGTCAGAGGGTGAGAGGGTCAGAGGGTGAGAGGGTGAGAGGGTGAGAGAGTCAGAGGGTGAGAGGGTGAGAGAGTCAGAGGGTGAGAGAGTCAGAGGGTGAGAGTCAGAGGGTGAGAGAGTGAGAGGGTGAGAGTCAGAGGGTGAGAGGGTCAGAGAGTCAGAGGGTGAGAGAGTCAGAGGGTGAGAGAGTCAGAGGGTGAGAGGGTGAGAGAGTCAGAGGGTGAGAGAGTCAGAGGGTGAGAGAGTGAGAGAGTCAGAGGGTGAGAGAGTCAGAGGGTGAGAGAGTCAGAGGGTGAGAGAGTGAGAGGGTGAGAGAGTCAGAGGGTGAGAGAGTGAGAGGGTGAGAGAGTGAGAGGGTGAGAGGGTGAGAGGGTCAGAGAGTCAGAGGGTGAGAGAGTCAGAGGGTGAGAGAGTCAGAGGGTGAGAGAGTCAGAGGGTGAGAGGGTGAGAGAGTCAGAGGGTGAGAGGGTCAGCGGGTGAGAGGGGGCGAGAGGGGGAGAGAGGGCGAGAGGGGGAGAGAGTCAGAGGGTGAGAGAGTCAGAGGGTGAGAGGGTCAGAGGGTGAGAGAGTCAGAGGGTGAGAGGGTCAGAGGGTGAGAGGGTCAGCGGGTGAGAGGGTCAGCGGGTGAGAGGGTCAGCGGGTGAGAGGGTGAGAGAGTCAGAGGGTGAGAGGGTGAGAGAGTCAGAGGGTGAGAGGGTCAGAGGGTGAGAGAGTCAGAGGGTGAGAGAGTCAGAGGGTGAGGGTCAGCGGGTGAGAGGGTCAGCGGGTGAGAGGGTGAGAGAGTCAGAGGGTGAGAGAGTCAGAGGGTGAGAGAGTCAGAGGGTGAGAGGGTCAGAGGGTGAGAGAGTCAGAGGGTGAGGGTCAGAGGGTGAGAGGGTCAGAGGGTGAGAGAGTCAGAGGGTGAGAGAGTCAGAGGGTGAAGGTCAGAGGGGGAGAGGGTCAGAGGGTGAGAGAGTCAGAGGGTGAGAGGGTCAGAGGGTGAGAGGGTGAGAGGGTCAGAGGGTGAGAGAGTCAGAGGGTGAGGGTCAGAGGGTGAGAGGGTCAGAGGGTGAGAGAGTCAGAGGGTGAGAGGGTCAGCGGGTGAGAGGGTCAGCGGGTGAGAGGGTCAGAGGGTGAGAGGGTCAGAGGGTGAGAGGGTCAGCGGGTGAGAGGGGGAGAGAGTCAGAGGGTGAGAGGGTCAGCGGGTGAGAGGGGGCGAGAGTCAGAGGGTGAGAGAGTCAGAGGGTGAGAGGGGGAGAGGGTGAGAGAGTCAGAGGGTGAGAGAGTCAGAGGGTGCGAGAGTCAGAGGGTGAGAGGGTCAGAGAGTCAGAGGGTGAGAGGGGGAGAGGGTGAGAGAGTCAGAGGGTGAGAGGGGGAGAGGGGGCGAGAGGGGGCGAGAGTCAGAGGGTGAGAGAGTCAGAGGGTGAGAGAGTCAGAGGGTGAGAGGGTCAGCAGGTGAGAGGGGGAGAGGGGGCGAGAGTCAGAGGGTGAGAGTCAGAGGGTGAGAGAGTCAGAGGGTGAGAGGGTCAGCAGGTGAGAGGGGGAGAGGGGGCGAGAGTCAGAGGGTGAGAGTCAGAGGGTGAGAGAGTCAGAGGGTGAGAGGGTCAGAGGGTGAGAGGGTCAGAGGGTGAGAGGGTCAGAGGGTGAGAGAGTCAGAGGGTGAGAGAGTCAGAGGGTGAGAGGGTCAGCGGGTGAGAGGGTCAGCGGGTGAGAGGGGGAGAGAGTCAGAGGGTGAGAGGGTCAGCGGGTGAGAGGGGGCGAGAGTCAGAGGGTGAGAGAGTCAGAGGGTGAGAGGGTCAGCGGGTGAGAGGGGGCGAGAGTCAGAGGGTGAGAGAGTCAGAGGGTGAGAGGGGGAGAGGGTGAGAGAGTCAGAGGGTGAGAGAGTCAGAGGGTGCGAGAGTCAGAGGGTGAGAGGGTCAGAGAGTCAGAGGGTGAGAGGGGGAGAGGGTGAGAGAGTCAGAGGGTGAGAGGGGGAGAGGGGGCGAGAGGGGGCGAGAGTCAGAGGGTGAGAGAGTCAGAGGGTGAGAGAGTCAGAGGGTGAGAGGGTCAGCAGGTGAGAGGGGGAGAGGGGGCGAGAGTCAGAGGGTGAGAGTCAGAGGGTGAGAGAGTCAGAGGGTGAGAGGGTCAGCAGGTGAGAGGGGGAGAGGGGGCGAGAGTCAGAGGGTGAGAGTCAGAGGGTGAGAGAGTCAGAGGGTGAGAGGGTCAGAGGGTGAGAGGGTCAGAGGGTGAGAGAGTCAGAGGGTGAGAGAGTCAGAGGGTGAGAGGGTCAGCGGGTGAGAGGGGTTGAGAGGGGGGCACTGACGCTTGAGGGTGAGGATGGCCAGCAGGGCGGGGGGGGCCAGGCCGTGGGGGTGCTCCACCAGGTAGTAGGCCTGCAGGCTGTAGGTGAAGGGCACCCACACCAGGTCCCCGAAGGCCAGCATGAAGCCGAAGCCGTCGTGCATCAGGTCCATGGTGGTCAGGATGGCCTCCTGGGGACACGCGCATTATGGGATGGACGGGACACAGGGTCATTATGGGATGGAGGGGGAGACAGGGCATTATGGGATGGACGGGGACACAGGGCATTATGGGATGGAAGGGGCAGCACTAGTGTTTATTATGTGATGGGAGGGGCAGCACTAGTGTTTATTATGGGATGGAAAGGGCAGCACTAGTGTTTATTATGGGATGGAAAGGGCAGCACTAGTGTTTATCTTGGGATGGCAGCACTAGTGTTTATCATGGGATGGCAGCACTAGTGTTTATCATGGGATGGCAGCACTAGTGTTTATCATGGGATGGCAGCACTAGTGTTTATCATGGGATGGCAGCACTAGTGTTTATCATGGGATGGCAGCACTAGTGTTTATCATGGGATGGCAGCACTAGTGTTTATCATGGGATGGCAGCACTAGTGTTTATCATGGGATGGCAGCACTAGTGTTTATCATGGGATGGCAGCACTAGTGTTTATCATGGGATGGCAGCACTAGTGTTTATCATGGGATGGCAGCACTAGTGTTTATCATGGGATGGCAGCACTAGTGTTTATCATGGGATGGCAGCACTAGTGTTTATCTTGGGATGGCAGCACTAGTGTTTATCATGGGATGGCAGCACTAGTGTTTATCATGGGATGGCAGCACTAGTGTTTATCATGGGATGGCAGCACTAGTGTTTATCATGGGATGGCAGCACTAGTGTTTATCATGGGATGGCAGCACTAGTGTTTATCATGGGATGGCAGCACTAGTGTTTATCATGGGATGGCAGCACTAGTGTTTATCATGGGATGGCAGCACTAGTGTTTATCTTGGGATGGCAGCACTAGTGTTTATCATGGGATGGCAGCACTAGTGTTTATCATGGGATGGCAGCACTAGTGTTTATCATGGGATGGCAGCACTAGTGTTTATCATGGGATGGCAGCACTAGTGTTTATCATGGGATGGCAGCACTAGTGTTTATCATGGGATGGCAGCACTAGTGTTTATCATGGGATGGCAGCACTAGTGTTTATTATGGGATGGCTGTGTGAGCACCTCGTTCCAGAGGCCGTCCACCACGTAGAGCAGCTGGAAGGCGTTGACCAGCAGCATGGCAGGAGAGGGAGAGCTCAGACCCTGGAGCCGCATCTCAGCCACGGCCAGGGAGGCATTGATCACACACTGGGGGGGGGGGGGGGGGGGTTAGTGTGGGTAGGGCAGGGTGCCCACAGTCTGACCCATTCTGATACCAGCTATACTTCTCCAATAGCAGCAGCTAGTGAGCGGGGCATAGTGCTATAACTCCTGCACCTCCCCTTCTGCCCACCAGGGGGCGCCCGCTATAGACCCAGAGACGTGAGGCTGCACTTCCCCTTCTGCCCACCAGGGGGCGCCCCCCTATAGACCCAGAAAAGTGAGGCTGCACCTCCCCTTCTGCCCACCAGGGGGCGCCCCCCTATAGACCCAGAGAAGTGAGGCTGCACCTCCCCTTCTGCCCACCAGGGGGCGCCCCCCTATAGACCCAGAGAAGTGAGGCTGCACCTCCCCTTCTGCCCACCAGGGGGCGCCCCCCTATAGACCCAGAGACGTGAGGCTGCACCTCCCCTTCTGCCCACCAGGGGGCGCCCCCCTATAGACCCAGAGACGTGAGGCTGCACCTCCCCTTCTGCCCACCAGGGGGCGCCCCCCTATAGACCCAGAGAAGTGAGGCTGCACCTCCCCATCTGCCCACCAGGGGGAGCATGTGACCCACTCACCCAGCCAATCAGCCCGGGGCGCATCTCACAGAAGAACTTGAGGTCAAAGGTCCCGATGCGGGGGTTCAGCTCGCGGCCCTTGAAGAAGTCGTACATCAGGCTCCCTGCAGGGGGGGTCAAAGGTCAGCTCATTGATTTAAACATACGATACTCCACCTCTTCAGACCCCTTTAGCACATGCCTGTATCCATAGCAACTTCTTTAAAAGGAGCCGGTCGGCCGGTCAGCCCTCTCCTCCTAGGGCATGGCGATCGTCATGGTGATCGATATAGTAATCGTCATGGTGATCGATATAGTAATCTTCATGGTGATCGATATAGTAATCGTCATGGTGATCGATATAGTAATCGTCCTGGTGATCGATATAGTAATCGTCATGGTGATCGATATAGTAATCGTCATGGTGATCGATATAGTAATCGTCATGGTGATCTATATAGTAATCGTCATGGTGATCTATATAGTAATCGTCATGGTGATCTATATAGTAATCGTCATGGTGATCGATATAGTAATCGTCATGGTGATCTATATGGTAATCGTCATGGTGATCGATATGGTAATCGTCATGGTGATCGATATGGTAATCGTCATGGTGATCGATATGCTAATCGTCATGGTGATCGATATGGTAATCGTTACCCGAGTTGCCCCCCAGGGCGCGCTCCGGGGTGGGGGCGTGGCGGGAGCGGGCGTACAGGTAGACGCTGAGCAGCAGGGAGAGCAGGAAGGAAGCGGCGGCCAGCTGCAGGAAGTGGGAGTGGATGTAGGACAGGTCCGCGCCCTGGTGGACGGCCGCTGCCACGGCAACGCCGCTCACCACGATGGCAAAGAACCCTGAGGGGGGGAGGGGGTGAGACAGGGCTAGACCAGCACACAGACCAGTGTGTGTGTGTGTGTGTGTGTGTGTGTGTGTGTGTGTGTGTGTGTGTCGCACCGTTGGTTCTGTACTTCAGTCTCTCTCCAGATCGCAGAGGCATGCCTTCACTCAGCTGGAGATGAAGAGAGAGTAAAGAGAGTTAAGATAGAGAGACACAGAGACAGAGAGAGAGAGTAAAGAGAGAGAGACACAGAGACAGAGGGAGAGAGAGTAAAGAGAGAGAGACACAGAGACAGAGGGAGAGAGTAAAGAGAGAGAGACACAGCGACAGAGAGAGAGAGTAAAGAGAGAGAGACACAGAGACAGAGGGAGAGAGAGTAAAGAGAGAGTTAAGAGAGAGAGACACAGACAGAGGGAGAGAGAGTAAAGAGAGAGACACAGAGACAGAGAGAGGGAGTTAAGAGAGAGAGACACAGAGAGTAAAGAGAGAGAGACACAGAGACAGAGAGAGAGTAAAGAGAGAGAGACACAGAGAGAGAGAGAGAGTTAAGAGAGAGAGACACAGAGACAGAGAGTTAAGATAGAGAGACACAGAGACAGAGAGAGAGAGTAAAGAGAGAGAGACACAGAGACAGAGAGAGAGAGTAAAGAGAGAGAGACACAGAGACAGAGAGTAAAGAGAGAGAGACACAGAGACAGAGGGAGAGGGAGAATATAGACCAGACCAAAACCAGAGAGTCCAAGTAAACCAACCATTGAAACCATAGTCCCAGTAAAGCAGTCAGTAAGGCCCAGGTCTCAGTAAAGCAGTCAGTAAGGCCCAGGTCCCAGTAGCAGGCAGTAAGGCCCAGGTCCCAGTAGCAGGCAGTAAGGCCCAGGTCCCAGTAGCAGTCAGTAAGGCCCAGGTCCCAGTAGCAGGCAGTAAGGCCCAGGTCCCAGTAGGTCCCAGTAGCAGTCAGTAAGGCCCAGGTCCCAGTAGCAGGCAGTAAGGCCCAGGTCTCAGTAAAGCAGGCAGTAAGGCGCCGGTCCCAGTAGCAGGCAGTACGGCCCAGGCCTCAGTAAAGCAGGCAGTAAGGCCCAGGTCCCAGTAGCAGTCAGTAAGGCCCAGGTCCCAGTAGCAGTCAGTAAGGCCCAGGTCCCAGTAGCAGGCAGTAAGGCGGTGTCACGCCAAATTTGTACCGGGTGCCAAATTTGTACCGGGCACGTCATCAGCTGTCCGTTGCCAGGCAACGGACAGCTGATTACGTAAGGGTTGTTCGTTGCCGGGCAGGTTTCAAAAAACATTCGCGCTCATGTTGCCAAAGACGAAATAACATAACACAGTTAACGGTTCGCTAGATTACACTTGTTTTTACTTTATATTTGTATTGTATTTAATTGTTTAATCAAATTTAGCTAGTAAACTGAGTGTTTAAAGCGGGTTTCAAAAAACATTCACGCTCATGTTGCCAAAGACGAAATAACATAACACAGAAAACGGATCGCTAGATAACACTTGTTTTTACTTTATATTTGTATTGTATTTAATTGTGTAATCAAATTTAGCTAGTAAACTGAGTGTTTAAAGCAGGTCAAGGACGAAATAGCACAATACAGATAACGGATCGCTAGATAGAAGGTTTGCGAATGTTCGTGAACCTTTCACGTCATTCGACGCGATCGTCCGTTGCCAGGCAACGGACGACGCGATCATCTGTTGCCAGGCAGGTTTGGAATGGATTACGTATGGATGACGCGCCCGGTACAAATTTGGCACCCGGTACAAATTTGGCGTGACAGCGGCCGTACCTTGCCGACGGGCAGCAGGTAGAGCAGGGCCTGGAAGAGGACCCAGAGCAGGACCAGGACCAGGGCCTGGGGGTCCCAGAAGGCCTCCAGCGGGGGCAGCGGCGGGGGGAAGTGGATCAGGCTGGGGTCCTCCAGGTTCACCTGCAGCACCACAAACAGAACCCAGGACGGCAGGAACAGCAGCCACAGGTAGGCCCCTGGAGAGACAGACCATAATACTGACCCACACCAGCAGACAGACCATAATACTGACCCCACACCAGCAGACAGACCATAATACTGACCCTACACCAGGTTAGAGTCCAGACAGACCATAATACTGACCCTACACCAGGTTAGAGTCCAGACAGACCATAATACTGACCCCACACCAGGTTAGAGTCCAGACAGACCATAATACTGACCCCACACCAGGTTAGAGTCCAGACAGACCATAATACTGACCCTACACCAGGTTAGAGTCCAGACAGACCATAATACTGACCCCACACCAGGTTAGAGTCCAGACAGACCATAATACTGACCCTACACCAGGTTAGAGTCCAGACAGACCATAATACTGACCCTACACCAGGTTAGAGTCCAGACAGACCATAATACTGACCCCACACCAGGTTAGAGTCCAGACAGACCATAATACTGACCCCACACCAGGTTAGAGTCCAGACAGACCATAATACTGACCCCACACCAGGTTAGAGTCCAGACAGACCATAATACTGACCCCACACCAGGTTAGAGTCCAGACAGACCATAATACTGACCCCACACCAGGTTAGAGTCCAGACAGACCATAATACTGTCCCAGTGAAGGTCAGCCACCAGGACACACCCTCACTAGAACAGGACTCAACTCACCCTCTCCTCCACTCCTCTCTCCCTCCCTGCACTCTCCTTCTCCCCCCTCCCCTCCTTCTCCTCACCCTCTCCCCCCTCCCCCACTCAACCTACCTCCCCCCCTCCCTCCCCTCACCCTCTCCCCCCCTCCCTCCCCCCTACCTATCCGGCCTACCTCCCCTCGCCCCCTCCCTCCCCCTCTCCCTCCCCCCTACCTATCCGGCCTACCTCCCCTTCCTCACCCTCTCTCCCTCCCCTCCCCCCTACCTATCCGGCCTACCTCCCCTTCCTCACCCTCTCTCCCTCCCTCCCTCCCCTCCCCCCTACCTATCCGGCCTACCTCCCCTTCCTCACCCTCCCTACCTCCCCTCCCCCCTCCCTCCCTCCTACCTATCCGGCCTACCTCCCCTCCCTCCCCTCCCCCCTACCTATCCGGCCTACCGCCCCTTCCTCACCCTCTCTCCCTCCCCTCCCCCCCCCCTCCCCCCTACCTATCCGGGCTACCTCCCCTCCCTCCCTCACCTCACCCCCTCCCTCCCCCCTACCTATCCGGCCTCCAAAGTCCAGCGGGGGGCTGCCCGCGGGGGGCGGAGCCTCCGTCTGCTCCGCCTCCGGCTCCTCCTCCAGGGGGGCGGGCTCCACGGCCGGGTCGTCCTTGCGGCGCCGGAGGTTGTAGCGGCTCTGGCTCTTCTCCGGCTCCGCCTTGGGCTCCGCCTTCTGGGAGACGGGGAGAGGCGCCGTCGTTAGGGAGAGGCGCCGTCGTTAGGGAGAGGCGCCGTCGTTAGGGAGAGGCGCCGTCGTTAGGGAGAGGCGCCGTCGTTAGGGAGAGGCGCCGTCGTTAGGGAGAGGCGCCGTCGTTAGGGAGAGGAGCCGTCGTTAGGGAGAGGCGCCGTCGTTAGGCAGCGGCGCCGTCGTTAGGGAGAGGCGCCGTCGTTAGGGAGAGGCGCCGTCGTTAGGGAGAGGCGCCGTCGTTAGGGAGAGGCGCCGTCGTTAGGGAGAGGCGCCGTCGTTAGGGAGAGGCGCCGTCGTTAGGGAGCGGCGCCGTCGTTAGGCAGCGGCGCCGTCGTTAGGGAGAGGCGCCGTCGTTAGGGAGAGGCGCCGTCGTTAGGGAGAGGCGCCGTCGTTAGGGAGAGGCGCCGTCGTTAGGGAGAGGCGCCGTCGTTAGGGAGAGGCGCCGTCGATAGGCAGCGGCGCCGTCGTTAGGGAGAGGCGCCGTCGTTAGGGAGAGGCGCCGTCGTTAGGCAGCGGCGCCGTCGTTAGGGAGAGGCGCCGTCGTTAGGCAGCGGCGCCGTCGTTAGGGAGAGGCGCCGTCGTTAGGGAGAGGCGCCGTCGTTAGGCAGCGGCGCCGTCGTTAGGGAGAGGCGCCGTCGTTAGGGAGAGGCGCCGTCGTTAGGGAGAGGCGCCGTCGTTAGGCAGCGGCGCCGTCGTTAGGGAGAGGCGCCGTCGTTAGGCAGCGGCGCCGTCGTTAGGGAGAGGCGCCGTCGTTAGGGAGAGGCGCCGTCGTTAGGCAGCGGCGCCGTCGTTAGGGAGAGGCGCCGTCGTTAGGGAGAGGCGCCGTCGTTAGGCAGCGGCGCCGTCGTTAGGGAGAGGCGCCGTCGTTAGTCATTCGTTGAATTAACACGTCGGGATCTCAGTGATCGCTTATATGCTTCTTTCCTGCGATCGCGCAATTCGAATTGTCCCATCAAACATTTCAGTCTTTCCTGATGTCTGATCGTATGGGTCTTGATTGCGCAATCCGGATTGTCCCATCAAAAAATTCAGTCTCTCTCCTGATGTCTGATCGTATGGGTCTTGATTGCGCAATTCGGATTGTCCCATCAAACATTTCGGTCTCCCCTAATGTCTGATCGTATCATGGGTCTCTGACTACAATGGAATTCGCCGGGTTACTCACGAAGAAGCAAGTTGATGCTGAATGTGTTCCAGCGTATTTCCAACCACAGCTCAAAGATACAATCCATCAGTTTCCTTTGTCCAACGTTTCGGATGGGCAATTTTTCAACTTAATGTAGTGGCAGCTTTCCAGCGGCCACTTCTGGGAGCGGAGACAATCGGACAACGCGCGTCGTAAATTATAGGTTTATTTATTTCTTCTTAGTCAATATAACATGTCCCTATCGCATTCACGCGGTTGAAAAATTGTTTGCCACTTCCGCTCTCCCTGGTCATAGGTAGCCCATCTATATATTAGACATCTGCCAGTCAGAACGTCAGACGTCACGCTCAATAGGCCAGATAGAACACGGCAGTCAATAATTTTTACACACATAGAATTGGGTAATTGTAGACCATAAATAAGACCATAACTATTAAACCATATTACATGAACTTAAATATTATAATTATTTCAATAGTGTTATCAATCCTAATCACTTAAACTTAATTTGCAACATAAATATCAAATGGCTCCAACACTCAGTATAGAAACAATGGTATGAAAGGGTTAGCCTAACCCTAGCGGTATAGTCCCCTTCATGCTGCCAGTCATCAGTACCAGGTGGGGGGTGAAACAGAGCTGTGTCCGTTGTAGCTCAGCCTGCTTGGTTGCACACAGCTGTGCTGACTGACTCAGACACTAATGCCTATCACATGCACCGCATTCCCTCATCCCCATACTGAGAGCTCAACCTCATCACTCTGTCTCCATACTGAGAGCTCAACCTCATCCCCCCAACCCCATACTGAGAGCTCAACCTCATCACTCTCTGTCTCCATACTGAGAGCTCAACCTCATCACTCTGTCTCCATACTGAGAGCTCAACCTCATCACTCTCTGTCCCCATACTGAGAGCTCAACCTCATCCCTCCATCTCCATACTGAGAGCTCAACCTCATCCCTCCAACCCCATACTGAGAGCTCAACCTCATCACTCTCTGTCTCCATACTGAGAGCTCAACCTCATCACTCTCTGTCCCCATACTGAGAGCTCAACCTCATCCCTCCATCTCCATACTGAGAGCTCAACCTCATCCCTCTGTCTCCATACTGAGAGCTCAACCTCATCCCTCCATCTCCATACTGAGAGCTCAACCTCATCCCTCCAACCCCATACTGAGAGCTCAACCTCATCCCTCCAACCCCATACTGAGAGCTCAACCTCATCACTCTCTGTCTCCATACTGAGAGCTCAACCTCATCCCTCTCTGTCTCCATACTGAGAGCTCAACCTCATCCCTCCAACCCCATACTGAGAGCTCAACCTCATCACTCTCTGTCTCCATACTGAGAGCTCAACCTCATCCCTCTCTGTCTCCATACTGAGAGCTCAACCTCCTCGCTCTCCGTCTCCATACTGAGAGCTCAACCTCATCCCTCCATCCCCATACTGAGAGCTCAACCTCATCCCTCCATCCCCATACTGAGAGCTCAACCTCATCCCTCCATCTCCATACTGAGAGCTCAACCTCATCCCTCCATCTCCATACTGAGAGCTCAACCTCATCCCTCCATCTCCATACTGAGAGCTCAACCTCCTCGCTCTCTGTCTCCATACTGAGAGCTCAACCTCATCCCTCCGTCTCCATACTGAGAGCTCAACCTCATCACTCTCTGTCTCCATACTGAGAGCTCAACCTCCTCGCTCTCCGTCTCCATACTGAGAGCTCAACCTCATCCCTCCATCCCCATACTGAGAGCTCAACCTCCTCGCTCTCTGTCTCCATACTGAGAGCTCAACCTCCTCGCTCTGTCTCCATACTGAGAGCTCAACCTCCTCGCTCTCTGTCTCCATACTGAGAGCTCAACCTCCTCGCTCTCTGTCTCCATACTGAGAGCTCAACCTCCTCGCTCTCTGTCTCCATACTGAGAGCTCAACCTCCTCGCTCTCTGTCTCCATACTGAGAGCTCAACCTCCTCGCTCTCTGTCTCCATACTGAGAGCTCAACCTCCTCGCTCTCTGTCTCCATACTGAGAGCTCAACCTCCTCGCTCTCTGTCTCCATACTGAGAGCTCAACCTCCTCGCTCTCTGTCTCCATACTGAGAGCTCAACCTCATCACTCTCTGTCTCCATACTGAGAGCTCAACCTCATCACTCTCTGTCTCCATACTGATATAGCTCAACCTCATCACTCTCTGTCTCCATACTGATATAGCTCAACCTCATCACTCTGTCTTCATACTGATATAGCTCAACCTCATCACTCTGTCTCCATACTGATATAGCTCAACCTCATCACTCTCTGTCTCCATACTGATATAGCTCAACCTCATCACTCTCTGTCTCCATACTGATATAGCTCAACCTCATCACTCTCTGTCTCCATACTGATATAGCTCAACCTCATCACTCTCTGTCTCCATACTGGTATAGCTCAACCTCATCACTCTCTGTCTCCATACTGATATAGCTCAACCTCATCACTCTCTGTCTCCATACTGATATAGCTCAACCTCATCACTCTCTGTCTCCATACTGATATAGCTCAACCTCATCACTCTCTGTCTCCATACTGATATAGCTCAACCTCATCACTCTCTGTCTCCATACTGATATAGCTCAACCTCATCACTCTGTCTCCATACTGATATAGCTCAACCTCATCACTCTCTGTCTCCATACTGATATAGCTCAACCTCATCACTCTCTGTCTCCATACTGATATAGCTCAACCTCATCACTCTCTGTCTCCATACTGATATAGCTCAACCTCATCACTCTCTGTCTCCATACTGATATAGCTCAACCTCATCACTCTCTGTCTCCATACTGATATAGCTCAACCTCATCACTCTCTGTCTCCATACTGATATAGCTCAACCTCATCACTCTCTGTCTCCATACTGATATAGCTCAACCTCATCACTCTGTCTCCATACTGATATAGCTCAACCTCATCACTCTGTCTCCATACTGATATAGCTCAACCTCATCACTCTCTGTCTCCATACTGATATAGCTCAACCTCATCACTCTCTGTCTCCATACTGATATAGCTCAACAGCTTCCCGTCTCCATACTGATAGAACTCAACAGCGTCCTGTCTCTAAAGTGATAGAGCTAATTCATTTCCTGTATCCATGCTTCTGGAGCTCAACCACTTCCTGTGTGAGGTAGGTACAGAGAAGAGGGAGTTGGACAGGGGAGAGAGGGAGAGAGACGGAGAGAAGAGGAATAGAGAGAGAGACAAAAACACAGAAGAACGAGGGAGTTGGCCAGGGGAGAGAGGGAGAGAGACGGAGAGAAGAGGAATAGAGAGAGAGAGAGACAAAAACACAGAAGAACGAGGGAGTTGGCCAGGGGAGAGAGGGAGAGTGACAGAGAGAAGAGGAATAGAGAGAGAGAGAGACAAAAACACAGAAGAACGAGGGAGTTGGCCAGGGGAGAGAGGGAGCGAGACAAGAGACGGAAACTGAATGCGTTGGAATGCCACGTGCCTGGTCTAACCCTCACACACAGAGGGGCCCCTTCCATGCCCACCTCAGGGCATTCCAGCCCAGCGTGGGGCCAGGAGGCCCACCAGAGCCAGGCTCTGTTGTTACCACTCTTCTACCTGACAAAGGTCTGTTCACACCCAGAGGTACCTCCACCTCTCTCTCTTTCCTGGGAGCCTCTTTCACACAGTTCCCGGTGAATAACTGGGACCCCTTTCAGGCGCACCGCTGGAGGTTTTAACTGTCCACACATGCAGCTGGTTCTGGAACATTTCCACCTTGTGCCGATTCACACGTGGCCTAGGAATGCTGGAATAGACGGGCCAAATGTCGAGCAGATCTTCAATCGTTTCCCCATCCTCCAAATGTGCTATCAATATATTTACCAAGTAACGTATAACGCTGATCAGCAGATGCTTGTGATGGTCCCACCCTCTGAGTGTTATGTCAGATGGACTCCCCCCTCTAGGTGCCTCTCCCGGCAGCCTAACGGCGTTCATGCACACCAGCGCCATGCCGGCAGTGATCCAGAGAGGTCACTAGGTCTTTGACAGGGAAAGTGGCGCTGCAGATATCCTGGAGTATCGACCCCTGCTTCCTACGGCACATGAGCCCTTAAGGGAAATGTTCCCTGAACATTGCAGCTAAAGTCTTCATGTGTGAAAGGGGCTTTACCCTGGCTCTCTCCCTGACCGACTGACCTGGTTGGTATCGTTGTGTTCACTCTTCTCATGGTTGCTGCCGTTTTTCTCCTCTGTCCTAGTAACCTGCTGAACACACACACACACACACACACACACATTAGGTGTCTGCAGATAGACCTGCAGTGTATATCAACAATGTGTGTGTGTGTATGTGCGCGAGTGAGTGAGTGAGTGAGTGAGTTGGTGAGTGAGTTGGTGAGTGAGTTGGTGAGTGAGTGAGTGAGTGAGTGAGTGAGTTGGTGAGTGAGTGAGTGAGTGAGTGAGTGAGTGAGTGAGTTGGTGAGTGAGTTGGTGAGTGAGTTGGTGAGTGAGTTGGTGAGTGGGTGAGTGAGTTGGTGAGTGAGTTGGTGAGTGAGTGAGTGAGTTGGTGAGTGAGTGAGTTGGTGAGTGAGTGAGTTGGTGAGTGAGTGAGTGAGTGAGTGAGTGAGTGAGTGAGTTGGTGAGTGAGTTGGTGAGTGAGTGAGTGAGTGAGTGAGTGAGTGAGTGAGTGAGTGAGTGAGTTGGTGAGTGAGTGAGTGAGTGAGTGAGTGAGTGAGTGAGTGAGTTGGTGAGTGAGTGAGTGAGTTGGTGAGTGAGTTGGTGAGTGGGTGAGTGAGTTGGTGAGTGAGTTGGTGAGTGAGTGAGTACCACGGGCGTGAGGCGGACTTCCAGCACCTCCTTCACCCTCTCCGACCGCCTGGAGGCGGACGAGGAGGTGGGGGGGGCGCTCTCCGTGATGTTGGCGGTTGCCACGGCGGCGGCGGTCCGCGAGGAGGAGCGGCGGGTGGTCCGGCCCGGGGAGCGCGAGCGGCTCCGGCGCCGGGACGGGGAGCGGGACCTCGACCGGGAGCGCTGCCGGAACCCGGTCGCACTCTGGAGGGGAGGGAGTAGAACACATGATGGACCAGACGGACATGTGGTCTAACCCCAGGAGGACCAGACGGACATGTGGTCTAACCCCAGGAGGACCAGACGGACATGTGGTCTAACCCCAGGAGGACCAGACGGACATGTGGTCTAACCCCAGGAGGACCAGACGGACATGTGGTCTAACCCCAGGAGGACCAGACGGACATGTGGTCTAACCCCAGGAGGACCAGACGGACATGTGGCGGGTCGGGCCGATATTTCCCACCACTATCCTCGGGCCGGGTCGGGCCGGGAGTTTGATGGAGCGTTTTTATTATCATTGGTTTATTGGCCTAATCTGAGGAGAAATCTATGCCATGAACAGAAATATTATAGGCCTTTATTACACGGGTCTTCTCAATGCTGTGGAACGCTCCGTTCACTTGCATGGGTAGTAGTCCGGTGACTTGTCAACCCCAGCATCTTCCGTTGCTAAGCAACGTCACCGCCTTTGCGGACTAATTATTTCTCTGCTGATCAACACTACGAATGCTGTTAACGAATAAATTGTAAAAAGACATACAATGTGAAGTTATTTTTTCGTTTTGGCAAGTAGCCGTGTAATAAGCAGGATAATGTATAGAACGTCGCCGGTGATTATCGAAAATAAGCCCCTTCAGGGCGAAGCAAGACGCCTCCGCTGCGCGTCGGTGTACTGCTCGCCCGGTCGGGGCTTATTTTCCCGATAATGACCGGCGTTCTATACATTATCCCTTACATATATATTTAGCAGAGTAGGCCTAGTAACAAATGTGTACAAAGTTACATATGTAGGCCTATTAAAAAAAATGTCGGGTTGAAATCGGGCTCGGCACATAATTACGGTTAATGTGTCGGGTCGGGCCGGGCTCGGACAGAACGTGCACGGGCTCGGGCCGGGTCGGGCTTCATTTGGTGTATGAAGCCACAATATACCAGTCGGTGTGCTTTGGAGTGTAAATAATAAGGTTAGCTTCTCCTGCTGTATCAACGCATGTTTTGATGTGTGAAGACGGGAACATTTGCTTTATAAAGTATAAACAAACGGGTTTGCTTCTTCAGAAACTGCGAGCCGAATGGGCTGGATGCCTGCTGGGATGCTTTGGCGTGGTGACGGCGGTACCTTGATGTCCTGCTCGCTGAGCTCCAGCTCCGTGCCGTCCTTGTAGATGACGGTGTAGAGCTGCTCCCGGGCGTCGTAGCTCAGCACCTTGACCTCGTAGAAGAGGTTGCTGCCCGGCCAGCGGCCCATCACCGTGTCCCCGTTCTGGTAGCGCGGCGGCGGCATCCTCTCTGGTCTGGAGGAACACCGGGACACACGGACGTCAACACCAGGACACACTGAGGTCAACACCGGGACACACCGAGGTCAACACCGGGACACACTGACGTCAACACCAGGACACACTGAGGTCAACACCGGGACTCACTGAGGTCAACACCAGGACACAATGAGGTCAACACCGGGACACACTGAGGTCAACACCGGGACACACGGACGTCAACACTGGGACACACTGAGGTCAACACCGGGACACACTGAGGTCAACACCAGGACACACTGAGGTCAACACCGGGACACACTGAGGTCAACACCAGGACACAATGAGGTCAACACCAGGACACACTGAGGTCAACACCAGGACACACTGAGGTCAACACCGGGACACACTGACGTCAACACCAGGACACACTGAGGTCAACACCGGGACACACTGAGTTCAACACCGGGACACAATGAGGTCAACACCAGGACACACTGAGGTCAACACCGGGACACACTGAGGTCAACACCGTGACACTCTGAGGTCAACACCAGGACACAATGAGGTCAACACCAGGACACACTGAGGTCAACACCGGGACACACTGAGGTCAACACCAGGACACACGGACGTCAACACCGGGACTCACTGAGGTCAACACCGGGACTCACTGAGGTCAACACCGGGACACACTGAGGTCAACACCGGGACACACTGAGGTCAACACCGGGACTCACTGAGGTCAACACCAGGACACAATGAGGTCAACACCGGGACACACTGAGGTCAACACCGGGACTCACTGAGGTCAACACCGGGACACACTGAGGTCAACACCGGGACACACTGAGGTCAACACCGGGACACACTGAGGTCAACACCGGGACACACGGACGTCAACACCGGGACACACTGAGGTCAACACCGGGACTCACTGAGGTCAACACCAGGACACAATGAGGTCAACACCAGGACACACGGACGTCAACACTGGGACTCACTGAGGTCAACACCGGGACACACGGACGTCAACACCGGGACTCACTGAGGTAAACACCGGGACTCACTGAGGTCAACACCGGGACACACTGAGGTCAACACCGGGACACACTGAGGTCAACACCGGGACACACTGAGGTCAACACCGGGACTCACTGAGGTCAACACCGGGACTCACTGAGGTCAACACCGGGACTCACTGAGGTCAACACTGGGACTCACTGAGGTCAACACCGGGACACACTGACGTCAACACCGGGACTCACTGAGGTCAACACCGGGACACACTGAGGTCAACACCGGGACACACTGAGGTCAACACCGGGACACACTGAGGTCAACACCGGGACTCACTGAGGTCAACACCGGGACTCACTGAGGTCAACACCGGGACACACTGACGTCAACACCGGGACACACTGAGGTCAACACCGGGACACACTGAGGTCAACACCGGGACTCACTGAGGTCAACACCGGGACTCACTGAGGTCAACACCGGGACACACTGAGGTCAACACCGGGACACACTGAGGTCAACACCGGGACACACTGAGGTCAACACCGGGACTCACTGAGGTCAACACCGGGACACAGTGAGGTCAACACCGGGATGGAGTACAGAGGATTGGTTTTTTTTAGCAGAAAGAGATTCAGAATTAATAACAGATAATAAGACCAGGTGGTCTTTGGACTGAACCCTGCTATCTATTTATATTAATATGAGTATTATAGATGATTATATATGAATAGTATACTATTATTATTATTACCGCTATATAAACCACAGCAGGTCCACGCCAGCCTAGTACAGTAGACAGAGTGGTTACGTATTGCGTCACCGTTACTAGGCCCTCCATGCTAAACCACTAACCCATTATTATGGTATGGCGACACAAAGGCAGAGGGGAGGCCAGCTCAGCAGTCCGGGGTGGCTGTCACTACAACACCTCCCTGGAGAACTGCTGACACGCACGGCCCCACCAGCTCTACCCAAACACTCCCAGGACTACCACTGGGCCTGCAAGCTACCAACCCTACCCACTACAAGACCTACAAACTACCAGACACACCAACTACCAACCCTACCCACTACAAGACCTACAAACTACCAGACCCACAAACTAGTAGAGCAACTACCAACCCTACCCACTACAAGACCTACAAACTACCAGACCCACCAACTAGTAGAGCAACTACCAACCCTACCCACTACAAGACCTACAAACTACCAGACACACCAACTAGTAGAGCAACTACCAACCCTACCCACTACAAGACCTACAAACTACCAGACCCACAAACTAGTAGAGCAACTACCAACCCTACAAACTACCAGACCTACAAACTACCAGACCTACCAACCACTAGCCGCACTACCAGACCTACCCACTACCAGACCTACCCACTACCAGACCTACCAACCACTAGCCGTACTACCAGACCTACCAACCACTAGCCGTACTACCAGACCTACCAACCACTAGCCGCACTACCAGACCTACCAACCACTAGCCGTACTACCAGACCTACCAACCACTAGCCGCACTACCAGACCTACCAACCACTAGCCGCACTACCAGACCTACCAACCACTAGCCGCACTACCAGACCTACCAACCACTAGCCGCACTACCAGACCTACCAACCACTAGCCGCACTACCAGACCTACCAACCACTAGCCGTACTACCAGACCTACCAACCACTAGCCGCACTACCAGACCTACCAACCACTAGCCGCACTACCAGACCTACCAACCACTAGCCGTACTACCAGACCTACCAACCACTAGCCGCACTACCAGACCTACCAACCACTAGCCGTACTACCAGACCTACCAACCACTAGCCGTACTACCAGACCTACCAACCACTAGCCGCACTACCAGACCTACCAACCACTAGCCGCACTACCAGACCTACCAACCACTAGCCGTACTACCAGACCTACCAACCACTAGCCGCACTACCAGACCTACCAACCACTAGCCGCACTACCAGACCTACCAACCACTAGCCGCACTACCAGACCTACCAACCACTAGCCGCACTACCAGACCTACCAACCACTAGCCGCACTACCAGACCTACCCACTACCAGACCTACCCTCTACCAGACCTACCAACCACTAGCCGCACTACCAGACCTACCCACTACCAGACCTACCCACTACCAGACCTACCAACCACTAGCCGTACTACCAGACCGCAGCCACAACCACAACAAGGACCACCCACTGTTGGACCGACCCACTCACCACCAGACCTATGAACTACACATAGATGGCAACATCATGCTAGTAATCAATCAAGTTCATCAAAATGAAATATGACATTAGTAAATATAACTGCAGCAGTATAACTCTTCCGCTGCACTACAGTACTGCTGGGATGACTGTCCAGGGGATGACATTTAAACATGATGAACACTTCCAGAGCAGCAAAGCTAGCAGTAGATGTTAACGCAATGCCAGGTCTATTTTGATGTGTGAACTCGATAGGCCAGACCAAAAGTGGCTCCATGGTTATACGGCCTACCGTCCATTCACTGTCATAATTACTCTGGGAAAGCTATATTCAAAAAACGTTTGTCAGAAGAGCCAAACCATTCAGATTGAAGGATTATTTTTAAACTTGTGTTTCCTGTAGGGTGAGCACCCATGTGGAAGTCAGAGCAGCCTGGGCCATGTAGGGTCAGTGCCCAACATGACGGATGAACAGCTCTCTCAAAGACACAACCAGCAGATAAAAACACAACCAAAAGACCCAACAACATACCAACACATCAACACACAACCCAGTACACACAGTCCACTGCAGAACATAGCATACGAATACCTCCCATTCCAATGATCTTTAAAACATAACACAACCAACAGATAGACACACACATGCACTGAAACAGCTCGAAACATCACGCAAAGGGGAAACCGAGGAAACGCCCTAAAGCAATAACTCCCGAGATTAACTTCTAGACAAGCCATTCATATTCAGCCCCAGGGCAGAGATTCCACACCAAACACACCCCATGCTGCAGCTCTCCGTGTAGGCTTCCCGTCCCGACAGCTTCCATACAACACCAGCATGGAGAGGCTCCGGTCGGACCGAGCCCCGAGCTGCCCCCGGCCCGGCCCGCCCCGCGGGGAGGAGGAGCCTCGGAGCTGCCTCTCACTTTCACCCATAAACGCCTTTTCGATGTGTGGGATGAAGGGAAACTATAACTGGGTGACACTTGGACTCATATCCTAACATTGTAAAATCTGCCAAAAATTACTTGCGAGAAAGCCGTAGAGAAAAAGTATCACATAAGCAGTGTTGTAATACACTAACGAACTTCCCATTAGCAGATCAATGGGGATTATTATACGAGTACAATGGACGGTGGGATTTAACCATTGTGCATGTTAACTGTGTTGTAATTTAATCTTTAACTCGGCGTGGTTAAACCCCACATTTAAATAACAGACACGGGTTTATGTGGCTAGAGTGGATTAAGAATAATAATACTGATAGTGGGATAGTAAAACCAAATGTTAGAAGAGTGAATCGTGTTCTTGTGGATCGATATTAATTATCATCGAATTGAGATTCGATACACACAGGCAGTAGTGGAGGAGTGTCGGGTTGGTAATCAAGAGACCACATAATTCAGATTACACCGATACTTATTAACCCTGCACGCCTATCTGCAATGCAAAGGTCGCCCCTGTCTTTTGAGGGCACCGCGGCGCAAGGGAGGGAAAACGTCCCGCGTTCAAATCCCCGAGCCCCGCAGCTGCCGCGGAGAGTGGAATCGGTTTGACCCCGTGACGTTTTCCCTCCTTTCTCCCTCAGGAGACTCGTTGTTACTCACTGTAGCACTTGCTCACATCCCAACACCCGGGTTCGGTTCTCCGCGGCGGCGGCGGGGTTCGGGGATTTGAAAGCGTGACGTTTTCCCTCCGCTCCCTCTCCTAAGACTCGTTTTTTGTCACTGTCGTATTCATACATATTTATATTTATGAATGGACCGGTGGTTCCTGCACAAGGGGCCGGAGTAAAGTGGCCTTCTTCGATGAACTAACGGAACTGCGGGTTCGATCCACCGAGCCGTAGTAGTCCACGGTCTATCCCCTGGCGCTAATCTCCTAATAACCCGGCCAAGGACGGGTCAAACATGGACCGGGTTCAGCCGAATAGTGATACGAGGTACAGTCGTTGCCCAGGTAACGTTCTAATATCAGTGCTGGTTATAGAACAAATAACGCGGTTTATTTAAGGAAACCTGGTTGTGTTGTCAAAAAAGTTACTCCACAAGAGTGTACTCGGAGCCCGGTAACCCGTTAGTCCTCCCTGAATTAGTCGGGGCCCTCTCTGTAAAGACCCGTTAGACGACCGGGAAATAGACGCACATCGACGAGAAACAGCCAGCGTCAGTTAAGCTCCTATTCCCCAACAAAGAGGGCGAACCGAAGAGCAACAGGGAAGTAATAAAAACATGCAAAAGCTCAAATGAACTCACCTTTATGTGACGCGTTTCCCACTGAATAAAATACAATTTAAGATCCTTTTATAGCCGAAACGATACTTAAAGAGTGGAAATTAATTTGAAAAGGCCGACTCGTTCAACGTTGACGTAGAGCGAGATCTCCCTCCCTGGTCACCGAGTCCGCCAGTGGCTTCATGGCGCGAAGGCCGCTGATTGGTAAGCGCAGCGTTCAATTCAAACTGTTCTGCGTTCTCATTGGTGGATTTAGGATTTATAACAAGAGCCGGGATTGGTCGTTATTATGTCAAGGCTTTTTGGTTTTACTCGTGTCCGATTAACTTTATAACATTTCAAACAACATTTATTACAGGATTTATGTATTGGTGCATTAGTTTATGCATGGGTGCATGTTAGGGTGCATGAGTGTATGTTAGGGTGCACTGTTGTTTGTTTGGGTGCAGATGCATGAGGGTGGTCTTGGTGCATGCGGGGGGTGTGTGTTGCAGCATGAGTGCAACAAGTGCAATGTGACCAAAACCTCAAATGAACTACATCTGCACTGCAGACTGTAGGAAGTCAGATCTCACCGCAACATCTCAAACGTATTCCCCGCTCTGTCCTGCTCTCTGGCCGGGACCAGAGACCGCGACCGGGGAAACCAACTCCCGGGCGGGGATCAACAACAGGCAGACCGAGGAAGCACGTTTCTCTCTCACGCACAGCGAAACGGCTCAGCAGCTACGGGCGCCCTCAGGAGGTTGACTGGTACCACCGCCCAACACACAAGCACCTCTTCAAACATGCTTCAAACACCCACGCGTTACGGGAAATGAATAACATGCTTCCGATCGATTACAGGGGCGTCTTTGGCAAATGAAAACATTGGGGGGCTGGGCCCCCATAGGCTAGTAGTGGTGTCTAACGTGTCTGGGGAATCTCTCCTGAGAAAATAAAATGAAATGTGTTTGCATTTGTGAAACCCTAATTTTATCACATTTTGAGATTGTTCATAGGATTAAAATCACTTGACAATTGTAATTTGAAGCTTGGTGGATGAAATAATAAATGTATTTTAATTTCCGCCATACAAACTAAACTTTTTTGCTGACATAACTCAAAGGTCACAGTGAACACATGTAAAGATTCTCACCGGTGTTGACCGTGACTTTGTCTCGTTAACTCTCCTCTCCATCCTCTTCTTTCTCTCTCCTCTCTGCTTCCTCTCTATATTGTTAATAAGTAATATTTGTAAGTATGTTAAGCCTATAGTCAGTGACTGGAGTGCCCTTATGGCTCTGTATGTGACTTGTTCTTGTTGTTTAAGTCAGGTAAGGCCTTTCTAGCTATCAATTGTTAGAATTCCTAACAACAATGTGTGCGTTGTGTACAGAGTCTGCCTTAACTTTATCATTAGGCCACAATGACTTGCCGCTCCTCTCCGAGGCTGAATCACATCAGGGCTGGGGGGAATTGAATCGGGGCCCAAGATCTATCGACGCCAATGTTCGTGTATTGCATTTTTTTATTTTTTTATTCAAACAAAACAATATGTTAGCATGTAAGAAAATTCTAGGTAACATGACAACAGTATGGTAGCCTACAATGTGGATGATTACATCGTCTTCTGACTGCAAACGCTCCCGTGGATTCTGCCGACGCCGTCCGCATCCCATAATAATCCGAGGTGTTGGTCTGCTCTCTAGGAGGAGGGTTTGATGTCCGATAGGGTTCAGGGTTCAGAGGCACCCAGGGTTTGTAGCAGGGTCCGAACGAGCCTGCTAGCTTTCAAAGTGGTCCGCCCGGTTTCAACTCCCCAACGTCAAACAGTACGCAAAGTCGCCGTTTTACATAAATAAATGAACTATATAAAAGCAGGAAGGTGATGCAGAGGCAGGGAAAATAGTGGACAATGAAACAACAAAGATAATGTGTCCCTATATCAACATTAGTCATTTAAATCTTCAACATGTTAGACTTCAGAACAAGGCACAAACCATCTCGTATCACAGATAGAGGAAACCATGTGAAAACCATATACTTTCCCCGTGGGGACCCCGATATAGCAGGTAAAACGGACAAAGAAAAAAAAAAAAGGCGACTTTGTGGAGTGATTCGGATCCTCTGGTCTCCGTACCCCTTCTCTTCTCAGAGTGTACCCCTTCTCTTCTGAGAGTGTACCCCTTCTCTTCTCAGAGTGTACCCCTTCTCTCCTGAGTGTACCCCTTCTCTCCTGAATGTACCCCTTCTCTCCTGAGTGTACCCCTTCTCTCCTGAGAGTGTACCCCTTCTCTTCTTAAGGTGCACCCCTTCTCTCCTGAGAGTGTACCCCTTCTCTCCTGAGTGTACCCCTTCTCTCCTGAGTGTACCCCTTCTCTCCTGAGTGTACCCCTTCTCTCCTGAGAGTGTACCCCTTCTCTCCTGAGTGTACGCCTCCCCTCCTTTCCCTTCAACAACCTCCTCTGACCGAAGGCCGCATAATAAATACCAGAGCACCTCATTATCAATGGTACTTTGTGTGTTTTGTTTGCTACCTTACATAGCCTACGATATTACTGGTACCTTACATACTTTATTTCTGGTACCTTGTACACATTATTTTTGGTACCTTGTGTACTTTATTTCTGGTACCGTGTATATCTCTGGTACCTTACAGCCGAGGTCATGGTGTCGACTAGACTCTTTCTGATGATTGTACCTACTCTGACCTATGACCTCTGACCTTAAACACTTCAGAACCAACCAACACTTCTCAGGCATATCGTTATTAGGTTTTGATGACAGGAGAAGGCAGAATAAAAGTAAAAAGAAACAATACATGATGCGGCCCAGTGGCGGTGGCATGGGCCCAGTCCCGTCTCCACACAGGTTCTGTACCCCTGGACTCCTATGGGGTCACACATGGCTGACACACACATCAGCATCCGGATTTTCATAGAAACCAAAAAATGCATGAAATGAGAAGGGTTTAAAAAGGGGTTTATATTTAGGAAGTTAAATATTAGACCAAAGAAAAAAAAAGACAAACATTTCTGCAAATTTTTAGAGGATAGGTATTTAGTCTCTCTCTGGGGGGTGGGGGGTGTTGGAGGGGACGTGTGGAGATGTTTAGACTCATGCTACACTTATTGCTCGTGATAAACTGTCCTAGGTGGGCCTCATGTCTTGGCAGTTTGACGTCTTTCACCGTAGTTCTATAATAAAAAACAAACAATCCCACGTGCACAGCTTGGGGGCGCCAGAGAGCTGGTTCAAAGTTCAAATGAAGACGCGCGTTTTAAGTCGCTTTGCACCCGGTAAAAGCTCAAAGAACTCGATCTACGTGGCCGGCCGCGGAGGCTTAGCTTAGCACGCTAACGGTTAGCAATCAGCACTTGTTGATGAAAGGTTTGGTAGAAAGCTACGGCGGCGTGAGTCCTCGCCACGGGGCGACACGGAGGGCAGGAGGGAGGGACTTCCTGTCTGACAGAAGGTCGTGAGGTCACAGAGAGAGAGAGAGAGAGAAAGAGAGGCGGGACCGTGAAGCGACCCGCGGAGAGTGATTAGCTACTTCATACCGGCCTCGCTTCTACACGTCAACACAAACATGGTTGGTTTATAGATTTACACTTTTTTTTTTCTAAATAGTTTTGTTTTTACTCTCTTTTGTACATATTGAGATTAAAATATTGTTCAAGGAAGACAGAGTTATCAGAGTCCTGTAGGTGTGGACAGACACCCCCACCCCCCCTTCACTCTCACACTCACGCACACACATACTCACACACACGCTCGCTACCCTATGGCATTATGGGAAACAGACTCGTTCAACAGTATCCTCGGGGGGGGGTCTGTCCGTCTCCCCCACCCCCCTGCACAGAGACGCCATCTTGCATAAAGACATCACTGTCCTCCTGATTGGTTGATCTGTTGTCATGGTAACCCCCGCGGTGGTGGTGGTGGTGGTCGCTGTCGCTCCGAGGGGTCTGGGTTCGATGCCAGCTCAACAGGAAGTAGATGTGTTGGAACAGGAAGTTGTCACGCCTCTACGCCGTGCTGGACTTCCCCAGCTCCTCTCGGATCGCTGGGGGAGACAGGGAGGGGGGGGAGAGGGGGAGAGAGAGGGGAGGGAAGAGAGGGAGGAGAGAGGGGAGAGAGAGAGGGAGGAGAGACAAGAGGGGGAGGAGAGATAGAGAGAGGGGGGGGGAGAGCGAGAGAGAGGGAGGAGAGGGGAGAGAGAGAGGGAGGAGAGACAGAGAGAGAGAGGGGAGGAGTTTGAGAGAGAGAGGGAGGAGTTGGAAACAGAGACAGAGGGAGGGGAAATTGAAAAGGGAGAGTTAGCACTATTGTGTGTTTTTGTCTACAGAGCCATCCTTTTGTGTGTGCGTGTGTGCGGGCGTTTTCGTGTGGGTGTGCTTGTATTTGTGTGCACGTGAGAGAGCTTGAGTGCATGTGTGTGTGGTACCATCAATGAGCTCTTCTTTTAGTTTTGACAGCTCCTTCCTCATCTCATCCAGAATGTCCTGAAACAGGAGGAGGAGGATATCAGACTGGAGTCTAGTTCATTGATTAACAGTGACATGTTTAAACCGCTTTACAGAGAACTGACCAACTTAAACAGGTTTTAAGAGCGAGCTGACCATCACCAATTTAAGATAACTGACCAGTTTAAAGATATAAATGACTTTCACCAGTGTGAAGAGAACTGACCAGCTTAAACTGGTTGAAAGCAAGAACTGACCTGTAAAAACCGGTTTAAAGTGAAAACTGACCTGTTTCAAGCGGTCGTAGTCGAGCGGTTCGGCCGACACTCCGTTGGCACTTAGAGATCCCGTCGGAGGAGGAGTAGACCTAGGCCTGAGAGACAGAGAGAGAGACTATCAAACCCCACACACTGATGGAGAGACTATCAAACCCCACACACTGATGGAGAGACAGAGAGAGAGACTATTAAACCCCACACACTGATGGCGAGAGAGAGACTATTAAACCCCACACACTGATGGAGAGACAGAGAGAGAGACTATTAAACCCCACACACTGATGGAGAGACAGAGAGAGAGACTATCAAACCCCACACACTGATGGAGAGACAGAGAGAGAGAGACTATTAAACCCCACACACTGATGGAGAGACAGAGAGAGAGACTATTAAACCCCACACACTGATGGAGAGACAGAGAGAGAGACTATTAAACCCCACACACTGATGGAGAGACAGAGAGAGAGACTATCAAACCCCACACACTGATGGAGAGACAGAGAGAGAGACTATCAAACCCCACACACTGATGGAGAGACAGAGAGAGAGACTATCAAACCCCACACACTGATGGAGAGACAGAGAGAGAGACTATCAAACCCCACACACTGATGGAGAGACAGAGAGAGAGAGACTATTAAACCCCACACACTGATGGAGAGACAGAGAGAGAGACTATTAAACCCCACACACTGATGGAGAGACAGAGAGAGAGAGACTATTAAACCCCACACACTGATGGAGAGACAGAGAGAGAGAGAGACTATTAAACCCCACACACTGATGGAGAGACAGAGAGAGAGACTATCAAACCCCACACACTGATGGAGAGAGAGAGACTATTAAACCCCACACACTGATGGAGAGAGAGAGAGAGAGAGAGACTATTAAACCCCACACACTGATGGAGAGACAGAGAGAGAGACTATCAAACCCCACACACTGATGGAGAGAGAGAGACTATTAAACCCCACACACTGATGGAGAGACAGAGAGAGAGACTATCAAACCCCACACACTGATGGAGAGACAGAGAGAGATACTATTAAACCCCACACACTGATGGAGAGACAGAGAGAGAGACTATCAAACCCCACACACTGATGGAGAGACAGAGAGAGAGACTATCAAACCCCACACACTGAGACAGAGAGCGAGACTATTAAACCCCACACACTGATGGAGAGAGAGAGACTATTAAACCCCACACACTGATGGAGAGACAGAGAGAGAGAGACTATTAAACCCCACACACTGATGGAGAGACAGAGAGAGAGACTATTAAACCCCACACACTGATGGAGAGACAGAGAGAGAGACTATTAAACCCCACACACTGATGGAGAGACAGAGAGAGAGACTATTAAACCCCACACACTGATGGAGAGACAGAGAGAGAGAGAGAGACTATTAAACCCCACACACTGATGGAGAGACAGAGAGAGAGACTATTAAACCCCACACACTGATGGAGAGACAGAGAGAGAGACTATTAAACCCCACACACTGATGGAGAGACAGAGAGAGAGACTATTAAACCCCACACACTGATGGAGAGACAGAGAGAGAGAGACTATTAAACCCCACACACTGATGGAGAGACAGAGAGAGAGAGACTATTAAACCCCACACACTGATGGAGAGACAGAGAGAGAGACTATTAAACCCCACACACTGATGGAGAGACAGAGAGAGAGAGACTATTAAACCCCACACACTGATGGAGAGACAGAGAGAGAGACTATTAAACCCCACACACTGATGGAGAGACAGAGAGAGAGACTATTAAACCCCACACACTGATGGAGAGACAGAGACAGAGAGACTATTAAACCCCACACACTGATGGAGAGAGAGAGAGACTATTAAACCCCACACACTGATGGAGAGACAGAGAGAGACACTATCAAACCCCACACACTGATGGAGAGACAGAGAGAGAGACTATTAAACCCCACACACTGATGGAGAGACAGAGAGAGAGAGAGACTATTAAACCCCACACACTGATGGAGAGACAGAGAGAGAGACTATTAAACCCCACACACTGATGGAGACACAGAGAGAGAGACTATTAAACCCCACACACTGATGGAGAGACAGAGAGAGATACTATTAAACCCCACACACTGATGGAGAGACAGAGAGAGAGAGACTATTAAACCCCACACACTGATGGAGAGACAGAGAGAGAGACTATTAAACCCCACACACTGATGGAGAGACAGAGAGAGAGAGACTATTAAACCCCACACACTGATGGAGAGACAGAGAGAGAGAGACTATTAAACCCCACACACTGATGGAGAGACAGAGAGAGAGAGACTATTAAACCCCACACACTGATGGAGAGACAGAGAGAGATACTATTAAACCCCACACACTGATGGAGAGACAGAGAGAGAGAGACTATTAAACCCCACACACTGATGGAGAGACAGAGAGAGAGACTATTAAACCCCACACACTGATGGAGAGACAGAGAGAGAGAGACTATTAAACCCCACACACTGATGGAGAGACAGAGAGAGAGAGACTATTAAACCCCACACACTGATGGAGAGACAGAGAGAGAGAGACTATTAAACCCCACACACTGATGGAGAGACAGAGAGAGAGACTATTAAACCCCACACACTGATGGAGAGACAGAGAGAGAGACTATTAAACCCCACACACTGATGGAGAGACAGAGAGAGAGACTATTAAACCCCACACACTAATGGAGAGACAGAGAGAGAGAGACTATTAAACTGCACACTGAGACAGAGAGAGAAGGAAGACAGAAGAGCAGCAGTTGCTCAACAATTTCATGTTAAAATATAGTTCATGAGATATATTCATGAACTAATAACCATAAAGCTGTCATTTACAACAATATAAATATAGCTATAAACCGTCAGAACGTATTTATAAGTATATTTATAGGTGTAGTTCATAGCCGGAGTGCCTAGTTGTATCAGTGGAGAGAGAGGATGCAGTCTGACGCAGGTTAAGATGCATGTCAGCTCAGTCTTACACATGCAGAAACCCACACGCACAATTGATGTACACTCAAGCGTCCAAGGAGCCGGCGTCACGCTGTATGACATGATAACTACCCACTAGGGTTACTGCGTCACCTCATCAAGGAACTAGGCAGTACGTTAACACAGTAGTAAGATAATGGCATAGCAAGCTCACTAAATAGTAAGCTAAAAATGCAGTAAACTAAGGCCATTGTTAGCTAAATACACTGTAGGATAAATAAGCAGTATGAAAGCTGCATAGCATACTGCTAAATACTCATTAAGCTCAATTCAAACTAAGCCTACCACATAATAAGCTAAATACACAGTTTGCTAAATATAAAGTAAGATAATGACATAGTATTCTGCTAAATACATAGTAAGCTAAATACACAGTAAGCTGACCACATAGTGAGCTAAATATGCACTAAGATAATATACATTAAGATAATGGCCTAATGAGCTAACTTAACTAAGACAACTTTAAGCACTAGGGCATAAAGTTGCTATTATACAGATAACTAACTAATAAACTAATAACTAACTAATAAACCAACCAATCAGATGGTAGATATAGATAGTGAGATTATTTAATTTGTTGTTTATTTGCCTGGTAAAACATTAACTAAATGGGCCAGCTCTTGGATGTATTGGATGCATCACTCTTACTATATTGAAATGAATGAAACACCAGCCGCCCTGGTGTATGTGTCTCTTATCAGAGAGCCCCAAGTGGGCCTGGGGTCACCGCGGATGATAAGGCTGTGCCAAGTCTCAATGTCGGCCATGCCTTACTCTGTGGTCTCCATTAACAAGTCTTCTTTAGTTGGCTAGTCTTGATAATTCTGGTTTAACTATACACTGGTTTACCTAGTCTGAGTTAGCTATAGTCTGGGCCAGCTAGACTGAGTTACCTAGTCTGGTTTAACTGTATACTTGTTGACTAGTCTGGGTTAACTAGTATTGGTTAAATAGTCTGGTTTAACTATGAGTAGTCTGGGTTTAACTAGTATGGGTAGTTCAACTACTATGGTTTAACGGGAGTTTGGTTGAGGAATTATAGGTTGATGGTCGTCTGGTTTAAATGTAGTCTAGCTTAACAGTAGTCTAGGTAAACTATCCTGGTCTTATTAGGCTGGTTGACTCTGGTTTAGATATATGTAGTCTTTATACATTTTATTGACTAAACTACTTAAAACCAAAGCAAAAGTAGAAGTAGTTAAAAGGAGTTGGGAGGATCAGCAGGAGATGCCAGAGAACTGTCATGATGCTGACGATACGATAATATAAGTCTGTAATTCATTAGACAAGGCTCTATCGTTTGTTATCAGTCATCACTGACAGTCAGTCCTGCTGACATGTCCAGAAGAACCTACTTCCAGGCGCGAGAACGGTGTCAGCAGAGACACGCAAGGAACAAAATCATTTGGAAAGTTCAATTCAAAGTTTCTAATTTCAATTCCATCCGCAACATTCACAAAACAAAACCAAGCCAACACTTCCAGCACAGCAAACCTGGAGGAGAGAGCAGGGCCTTATAAACCCTCTGAACTGATCTCACTACCTGCTGGAGGGGTCTGCAGACATGGCATTCCTCCACGGAGACTCTCTTCTGTGTAGCAGAAACATGGGCTTTTCAAAGTAAAGCTCCTCAGAAACGGGTCCCTTAAGGTAAAGCTCCTGAAAGGTTGTCTTTTTCAAAGTAAAGCTCCTGAAACATTGGCTTTTCAAGGTAAAGCTTCTGAAAGATGGGCTTCTCAAAGTAAAGCACCTGAAACATAGGCTTTTCAAAGAAAAGCTCCTGAAACATGGGCTTTTAAAAGTTAAGCACCAGAAACATGGGCTTTTCAAAGTAAAGCTCCTGAAACATGGGCTTTTCAAAGTAAAGCTCCTGAAACATGGGCTTTTCAAAGTAAAGCACCAGAAACATGGGCTTTTCAAAGTAAAGCTCCTGGTGGTATGCCCCAAACAACCAGCTCCATGATGGCATATTATGGTTAAAAAAGTAATCTGCAAACAATAAACTACTAATTGACTAATTGATTAAACACCACAGAGGCATTATTATAAAATACATATTTTTCTAATTAGCAACTTGTAGCACATAAATCTACACTTTACAATGTGAAACCCTCAGGGCCCTATCTTGCATCCGGCGTAAGTGACTTAGTCACTGGCGCATGTGTCGTTGCTAGTTTACTACTGGCGCAGAGCGTTCTTTTCCCACCACCGCCACTCGCCGGTAAATTAGGGATTGATCATGCGCCCCAAGGGGCGGTTCGGCGGAAGGAGGAGGCGTGTTCTGGCACAAACGGTATTTTGCCGTTTCTGAATACCATTGCGCTACTGACCAGGAAATACCTGGTTTAAAGTCAGTGGCGCGTTGTTCAGATGCTATTTTAAGGGCGCATGCGCATGCGATGCATACGGATTGCTTGTGCACCTCGCGCACCTAGCCGCACATTCTTGGTAAATTATTTGGGAAAGAACAGCTGATGCAGCGGTAATAAGTTGTACTTTTAAATCAATGCATCTGCAAACACCGTACAGCAAACACATATTTTCTTGACACAGACATCGTGTAGGCCTACATGCCCATAACTTTTAGGATTGATGAGTATTTGATCGTGAAAAACATTGTTTTACCGCGAGTGAGTGTTAAAAAGAATGAATGAATGCGGGCGCGCGTGTGTGCTCTGTTTAAACACACGCAAACTAAACACGTAACGCATAATACAATCAATGGCAATGTCTATTACCGCGGAGACACATGCATATTAGGATAGCATACAATACTGATAAGAAACAATGTTTATAATGTATTGCGTAGGCCTATATCATTAAATAGAACCACAGTTACCGCATATCATATGTTATATCATATACGTTTTCTTTGCCGAAATTTATTTGAGGACTCAGTATTTCTGAAGTTGTGGAAGAAAACCCCTTATTCAATGTGTGAATTAGGCCATATTATTTGGCAATAAACTGAGCCATTTGCAGTTTGAAATTCATGTGCATCTGTCTCATCGGAGACTGCAGACGCGCTGTCAAAATATCAACTCGTCCGATTCAAATGCGCTCATGGCTCTTAAAGGGGATGGGAGCTGGCACTCTCATTGGTTTGTTGGACGTTACGCCCAAACCACACCTACGGGTAATTAGGCTGCTTCAGACCAACCCTTTTGACACTTGCGCCGCGACGCAAGTGTCATTTATCCGCCTGTAAAATAGCGATAGCGCCGTAGAACCGCCCACAAAGCTACTTGCGCTTTGCGCTTCCCACTTGCGTTTCAGACCGTTAAAATAGGGCCCTCAGTCTTTCTGATGTTAAACCTCTGTTGGTTGGCTATCTGAAAATGATGGTGCACTACAAGCCCCCGTTACCCGGAGACCTGTTCGTATCCTCCTCTGTGACTCCTCTCCAACAGAACGCCAGCGGATCAGAGGTCAGGAGAAGGTTAGACTCTGATCTAAGCTTTAGTCAGGTTAGCCAGCTGCACAACAGGTAAAGCAGTGTTGTCATGCTAAAGCTAGCCGCCGGGCGCTAACGATGCACCCCATTGGTTAGCTCACTCTGTCACCGGTCACATGGTGTTAAGTACGGCCAGCGGTAATCATCACCAGCAAACAGAGAAGGTTAAAAACGAGATTTGAGTTTGGTGGTAAAATGGCGTTTATATAAGCGTTGGGTTGTTCAGCGGTGAGAACAGGTGATGACGTCACACTGAGACCAGATGAAGGAGTGACGAAGGCGTAGGAGGCACGGAGACAACGTACCTTCCTATCACCGGAGACTTGCTACCGTTCATGGTGTTGGCCCTCTCCCACGGCTTCCTCGGCATGTCTGGAGAACACACAGCACCGCATTGAGCTGACTACTACTACTACTATACTTCACTCCTACTATTACTACAATGAGCTGCACTATACTACTACGATACTATTACTAATACTACTATACTTCAATACTACACTACTACTATCACCAAAATGACCTGCACAATACAAATACTAAAACTACTAAACAATAGCGTATTGTTTTCCTGTGTGTGTGTGTGTTGGTTGTGTGTGTGTGTTGTGGTCCAGTGTGTGTGTGTGTGATGTTGTTGGGTATGCGTCCAGACTCACCTGGCGTGCTACAGGCCGAAACTTTAGGGGTTGTGTTGACATCACCATCCTCCTATTGGACGAGAGAGAAAGGTCAAACGTTACCATGGTCATGGAACCCCAAACCGATGATGGATTATATGTTGTGATGTTCCAGAACGTGAGAGAGAGATCGGTCCGATGCCTCAACCACGGCCTTAAGCACACGATGAGGTGCACATCATATATTTATGAATGAATGTATTAATACATAATACAATGAATCAGTACATTTAATACTCACTGATCTCTGTTCTGGTTCAGGAGAGGAGCCCTTGTCTGCAATCCTCCTTCTGTAGAATTCAAAGAAGAACGTTGATACCATTAATATACAAACACCACAAATGTACACTGACACATGTCCTCATTGTAAATCGCTTTGGATAAAAACGTCTGCTAAATTACCTAAATGTTAATGTAAATATAAACAACATACAATTATCCCTCAAAACAGTACTGCATTTATGTACACCCAGAGCAGTGGTCACCCACTCTGACTCAGTGTGTGAGAGCCCAGTGCATTTCTTTTTCTTTTGATAAACTGATTAAATAAGCGGTGTTGTTGCAGTAATACCTCCTGGCCAGCAGGGCGCTCATCTCCTCCATGAGGCCGCCTCCCCCAGGCAGAGGCCCGTTCCCCCGGGCCTCCGGTTTCCCCCCAAGGGCCCCCGCCATCGCTGCAGCCAGAGCCGCCCCTGCATCCTCTCCCTGGAAACCCCACAGAATCACCGGCATGTTAATTTGTCTCGTTAGAGTTAATTATTACATCACATGCTAATAATTCAGCTCCTGCAACGTCAATCCTTTAGTGACATCACAAGTGGGCGTGTGACGTCACCCAGACGCACGATGATCTGCCCTACAGTGACATCACAAGCGTGAGAAACTGTGATCCACTTTAGATGTCACAGGTGGATTTGTGATGTCACAGATGGGGGGATTTGTGATGTCACAGAATGGTGGATTTGTGATGTCACAGATGGGTGGATTTGTAATGTCACAGAGTGGTGGATTTGTGATGTCACAGATGGGTGGATTTGTGATGTCACAGATGGATGGATTTGTGATGTCACAGATGGGTGGATTTACGATGTCACAGATGGATGGATTTGTGATGCCACAGATGGGTGGGTTCTGAAGGGCCTCCCAGACCCTAATGTCAGCCCGGGGTTGGTGAGTGGAGGAGATACGAGGAGAGGACCGCAGTGTGTGCATCGTGTGAGCGGCCAACGGTAACGTGTGTGTGACAGCGCACGCCCCTGTTTGTGTGTTTGTTGTGTGTGGGTTAGTTTAACCCTGTGTGTCATTGGTACATAGGCAATCTCCACAACCAAACCCAGAGCGGCTGGGGCACGACGTCGTCACCCCAGCAGCCAATCAGGACTCACCCGGGACCCCAGCAGCCAATCAGGACTCACCCGGGACACCTTGCGCAGCTTGGCTCCGGCGAGGGCGGCGGCCAGGCCGGAGAGGGGGCGGTCCTCCGAGGGGGCGAACAGACCCGGGGGGAGGGGCGGGGCCGGGGGCGGGGCCGGATGTCCCAGAGGGGGAGGGGGTCCTGGGGGAGGGGGAGGAGGAGGCGGGGCCCCGGTGGTGGGAGGAGCCCAGCTGGGAGGCAGGGGGGGGGGCAGGGGGAGGAGGGGGGTGTCCCCCTGGTGTGGGGGTGGGGGTCACAGTGGAGCCCGGCGGCAGCGGGGGAGGGGGGGGAGGAGTGGGCGTGGTCAAGCCGGGCGTCTGCACCACGTCTGCAGGGGGGGGGGGAGTGGGAGGAGTCACAGTGTTGGTCAGGTGATGAAGAGGATCGATCATACCTGCAGTAAGACCCCGTTCCCCAGCGGTCCCTTAGACCCTGTTATTATCATCCTAGCACCAATGCTGAGCCTAGCTCCTAGCGCTAAGCTTAGATCATACCCGTTAGCTCATAGCAAACTGCCTAGCTCCTAGCACTAAGCCTAGATCATACCGGTTATTCTATGAGCCTAGCTCTTAGCTCTAATCCTAGCTCTTAGCTATTTGCAAACACTTTTAACCATAAGCATTGTATTTTCTATAACCATTTAGCTAAGCTTTCAGATATTGCACAGTAGTAAGACTAGCTCTTAGCTTTAGCCTAGCACTTAGACTAGCCCTTAATATGCTAAAGATGAGATTAGTTTGAGAGCATGCACCCATGTGAAGATTATACATTTTCACATCATCTCAAAACACACAAAACACACACACACACACACACACACACACACACACACACACACACACACACACACACACACACACACACACACACACACACACACGCGCGCACACACACGCACACACACACACACACATGTCCACACGCGTTATGGAACAGGCCAGGGTTGTTCTGGACGGTTACACTGCGCTCCGCTGGGCGATGTGTTCGCGCTGCTCCAGACACTGATGCAGGGCGACCACGACCAATGCATGCACACGTAACGTCCCGAATCTATAGAACCATGGACTCACTCAACTCATCTCAAATAAGCTAATAATGTTTCGTTTTTAAATATTAATAGAGACAAAATTCTAAGTAATTAATAATTTATAGATCGTCTGCGATCGTACGAATGACGATAAGCCGTGACACTTCAATGCGCACAAAGAACCCAGAGGTCAAAGCTCATCAACGATTCTTGTCCTCCATGGTGTCCTCCTTGGAGCCTACGTCATGTCTTTGGTCAAGAATGTGAATTAAAGCAGGTGTTTGTATTTATCTACATAGTGGAGGCTTTATTTTCTATACCAGATCAATTGTGACCATTCTCGATGTAGAACAAAATGTAGAGTTATTATATAGTTTATAAGCTCAACCTTTAACACAACATCTACTCCAAGGGAGGAGTAAACAACCAGATAGACAGACATACAGACAGACAGACAGACAGACAGACAGACAGACAGACAGACAGACAGACAGACAGACAGACAGACAGACAGACAGACAGACAGACAGACAGACAGGTGAAGACATGTGTTATGGAGGAGAACAGAACACAGTCCCGGTGCACACTGATGACATCACAGCCATGGCCGACGCCATGCCAACCACACACAGCCGCCAGAGCCAATCAGAGAGCGGCTCTGGAACCACGGACTCGTCCCTGATTCTAGACCCTTCTGGAGCGGCAGGGTCCAGAGGTTAGGGGTCAGAGGTCAGAGGTCAGAACAGACTCGAGAAGACAAGAGAGAGATAAAAGGAGAGAGGAAGAGAGAAAAGGAGAGAGGAAGAGACAGAGAGAGCTAGTTAAGATAGAGAGGGGAAGAGAGCAAGTCAAGCAAATAGAGGAGGCGAGAGAGAAGGACAGAAAGAAGCGAAGCAGAGAGAGAGGGAGAAAGAGAGAGAG
>NC_082402.1:141400-168900 GCF_031168955.1 Gadus macrocephalus
GTGAGTTTTGAGTTGTGACTTGAAGGTTGTAATGGTGTCTGACTGTTTTATGTGTGGGGGGAGGGAGTTCCAGAGGCCCGTCCTAATTACTGGAGAGTGAACAACGTTCACGAACGTTCGTCATATATATATATATATATATATATATATATATATATAAGGGATAATGCCCGACGAGGTGTCCATTATCAGGAATTAATGGACGAGGTGGAGCGTGAACCGGTTGCCTCCGTGAAGTCATTAACTCCTGATACTGGACACCTCGAAGGGCATTATCCCGCTTATACCACGGTCACTTACCAACGGTGACCATTAATTTATATTTTCATGCGTTTTACAATCTGAATATAAAGTTTTCCACAAAACATACATTTGTTTCCCTGGTTACGCCTGAGGGTCCGCTTAATACCCGGAACCACCATTACACGCCCGTTGGGTTCTCATGCAACGGAAACGTTGTTCACTCCTCCAGTAATTAGGACGGTCCATAGCTACGACTTTACAACGGGAGGTAGCGGGAGGTATTATAGTCCGCTGAGCTTTGTTTTGTTTCCCGTTGCTATGGTTACTACTATTTTAGAGACGACACGCAGCTAGCGCATTAATTGAGAACGGTAAACAGACAATTTGACGGAACTACTTGTCCAGGTGTCCGTATATCAGGAGTTAATGCACACCCTGCATCCAATCAGAATCGAGTATTCCCGCAGACCGTGGTATATATATATAGATATATATATATATATCTATATAGATATATATATATAGATATAGAGAGAGAGAGAGAGAGAGAGAGAGAGAGAGAGAGAGAGAGAGAGAGAGAGAGAGAGACAGAGAGAGTGGCGGGGAGTGATGAAAAGAGGAAAGAGACTTAAGTGAGAGACCAGGGAGCCGGAGATAGCAGGAAAGAGAATGAGAGAGGGGAGGGGGGAGACCGAAAGACAGAACAGAGGAACTATACATAATGGGTGAACGAGAAACGGATAGAGAGAAAGAGCAAGAGCCTGAGAGACAGGGAGAGAGAGCCAGAGATCTAACGAAAGGTAAAGAGAGCAAGACAAAGAGGGAGGGAGAGAGAGATAGACCAAGAGAGGGACGAGCAGAGGAAAGAGAAATGGTGAATAAGAGAGAGAGACAGCAACAGAGAGAGAGAGAGGGTAGAGAAAGAGAGAGAGAGAGCTGAGAAGTAGAGAAAGAGAGACGGAGAGAGAGAGAAAAAAAGGGAGGGAGGGAGATAAAGAGAGAGAAAAGAGAAGTAGAGAAATATAATATTTAAGAGAGATAGAGAAAGAGGTACATCAAGAAAGAGGAAGAGAAGATTAGAGGGAGAGAGAAAAGAGAGGGAAGAGAGAGGCATCACAGGGCCAGACTTCAACACTGTTTTCCATGTCAGCCAGTGGGCAGTCCTATCAGCACCCACAGGGTGATCCCCAAGACCGCCCCCCCCTCAGAGAACCTTACTGGGGTCAGGCCCGGTGCTGGATGTCATGCAGCAGAGGACCCAGCCCCTCCATCATACCCCTCCCCTCCCGTCGGAGTGGACCGCTACACGAGATGGACCGAGTTTACAAAGCCCCCCGATCCTATTTAGTCCTCCGCTCCTTTATGAGTATCAAATGGCCTCGTTCCCCGCCAGGTCGCGCTGAGCGGCGTTGCGTTGTTGCGCTGCCGTGCTCCGTTCTGTGAAAGGCTTTTGAATAATAATCCTACAATTAGGGACGGGACTGGATTTCGACCAAATTACAAAAACGAGGCCAAGCACTCGACCTGTTATCAAACGGTCCAATAAAGGAGCATGAAAAGAGCTCTTGATGCCGGCTCGGCCAATCAGGCGGTCGCAGCAACAGCAGGAAGTGGGCTCTTCAAACACCTCAGGCATCAAAGTGCTGGTACACAAAACACAGAATGGGATTGAATGAACTTCATTTAACAATGGAGTGGAGGAAATGCAGGGGGGGGGGGGGGGCGACTGGCACAGCGGTGGACTCAGTGGTTGGAGTAGTTTGACTAAAGTGTTTACCTCACAGCCAGCTGGGAGCTGTTTTAGAACGAGGCCAAGCGTCTGCATCCCAATCATTCATTATTACCTCCAATGTAACAGACAGCGGGAATTAAACGGAGGAACTCCATGTTAGCCCTCGCTGACCAACCGTTCCCCCGAATGAACCAGGCCGCGTGCGCCCTCCGTCCGCAACCCAGTCGCCAAGAAAAAACGTCGACGGTGTACGTTTCCATGAACACTGGAGACGTAGCATTTCAACGTAAAAAATAGCGTGTTATACCTACAGTATCCACGCGTGCCGCTGTGGAGGCGGGTTTCGGGGTTTGGGTTTCACGGCTTCCGCGGCAAATTTTGGACACGATTGTTTAGGGGGGGGGGGGGGGAGGTAGACTGTTGTTGACCGGGGAGGGGGGGGGGGGGGGGGGGGGACACGTTTGTTGAGGGGGTGGGACGACGACGACGACACGATTGTAGGGGGGGGGGGGGGGGGAACACGTTAGTTGAAGGGGGGGGGGGACACGTTTGTAGGGGGGGGGGCACGCTCGACAACGAGAGTTGGTTTTTATTGAACACTCGACAACGAGAGTTGGTTTTTATTGAACGAGACTTCAACACGGAACAGCTGCACGAAACGATGGTCACGTCACTCTCGGTGACGGTGTCGACAACAATGAACACACGAACAATGTTAATAGAACAACACACAACCACATAACATCCCGAACCCATTAACCCTACTTAATCCTAACAACAAAACAAGTTAACAAAAGCCCCTTTTGTCAACTGACAACCCCAATTCCCAGAATCCCCCGCGGCTCCGGAACACGGCGTAGCCTATATTAATCTTTATTATCTGAATGGGAAATGCAATATTTTAGGACAGATACACCATTAAACGCGTTTCTAATGACATTTCTAGCGAGAAATGTACATTTTCCTTACATAATCTTCAGTCAGTGAATGTTTATGATCTTTATCAATCTTTATTATCTGAATGGGAAATGCAATATTTTAGGACCGATTCACCGTTAAACGTGTTTCTAATAACATTTCTAGCGAGAAATATACTTTTTACTTGCATAATCTTCAGTCAGTGATTGTGTCTGATCTTTAGTTTTATAGTTATTAGGATTTGATCGGCTCGCTCGCATGTTTCAACGACGTCAGGTTGTTAGGGACGCTGCTTTCGCTAAACTAGCAGCTCACGTGCTTCCTGCGTTTGTGTTATTAAACTGTTACTTTATGTAACTTTTAAGGATATCATCTTGTTAGAAACACGTATATCTGAGAGCCAACCCAGTCGCCAAAAGCATACGTTGACAGTGTACGTTTCGTGAACACTGGATTACGTCGCATTTCAACATAAAATAGCGTGTTATACACACACACGCACGCACACACACACACACGCACGCACAGACACACGCACACACACGCACACGGTGCATTTCGCTGCTAAAACAACAAAAAAATATTCCCTCAAATATTATTACTTTCAAAACGTTGGCCAAAATGGCCAATAATATCATTTTTTATTTGGGATGCTTCTAGGACATTTTGGGTGGATTTTGAACGGTATGTGGGCAGCACGTTTTTTGCAGGACCTGGCAACCCTGCGCTGTTGCCCGAGATCTGGATCCACCACCCCCCCCCCCCCCCCCTAAATAAATACTATGGCAGAATAAAGAATAAATTCATGCATTATCATTAAACTTGAACATTTGTTTTTACAGTAGATTGGTGGAGGGATGACGTATGTTGGCCAACCCGGAAGTTAGCGTCGACCTGGGTTCCCTTGACAAAAAGCCAACGGGTTTTTCCATTGGATTTTAGAGTATTGCAGAAAAATTAGCATCTTTGAAGCACCTCCTCAAAAACTGAAAATAAATAAATAAATAAAAATAACCGTTTTCCAAAGAACGAAATGTAAACCAATGCATTCTGAATGGGAGTGTTTCTCCGATTTTTCCATGCTACACAGAACGAAATGTAAACCCATGCAAATAAAGACTTCATGGTCATAATAATTTAAATATCATTAATCTCCTGAGTGTGTTGGGTGGTATTCAATTTTTTTCAACGGGGCTGGTGCCGTCTCCTTTTGACCTTTTGACCCCAGACTTCTGGGGGAATAGCTGAATCAATTCATTAGTCAATCAGAAGCATGTAAATATCTTCCCGGTGGCGTAGGAACCCCTTTTATCAAAGGGGGTCTCAAAGGACTCATACGCTTCAGTGTTGAGACGAAAGATGATATCAAGACATTTATAGAATATTCCCATTCACATGATTCTTCGCACGACCTGCAGGTTGGAGAGACTGAAATAACCCCCAAAATGAGTAATAATGTAAAAGCAGCCAAGTCCCACAAATTGCTTGAACTATTTATTTCATTCCATTGTTTCGTTGATATGCATTATTGAAAAGTTTCAAGCATATGGAATTAATGCAATATCCACAAACAGTTCAAAATGGTACCATGAAATGTCTTGTTTATTGTATTAACCAGTTCATTTCTCTTTTGTGAAAGTCACCAAAAGTCGAAAAAAGTTAAACGCAAGGTCACAGGCTAACAGTGGAGCTGTGTTGTGAACCAGCAGCCAAGAGCTTCCATGGAAACTTTCTACCCATGTTAAATAGATTTAGTTGGTAGTTCCTTTTCTGCCCATTCTTTTTTAAACTTGTGGAAGCACTTTGCAGTACTGGGAGACACCATTTCTAACGGCAATGGAGCTAGATTCTAAAAATATCAAAAGATGCCCAAAGCAAATACCTTTAACCCATAGTTGTGTTTTATCAAATTAAAAAATTTCAGAGTTTCATTGACCACAAATTGAGCAGAAATATTTTGCATACAAATCTTTAAATAGTTTAACCACATTAAGAAAAATACATTTGTTAATTTTTTTTATTAGTGAAGCCACAAGTTTTGCACATTATCCAAACAGAATACCTGAAATGTTGATATTTCAGCCCTTTCGGGTTAAAACAAGAGAAAAGGACAACCTAACAAGAGTGGAAAGTTTGGGTTAGATGACCTATAGTTCAAAGATGTCCCTGGTCAGGTAGACTAAATAAAAGTGTATTCCCAATTGCTCCAGGAGAGCTCTCCCTCAAGCCTAGAGAGACATCAGTGTTGAACCACCAACTGAAAGAGGGAATTTGCCATTAGTATGAGTGACAACATTTCATGGCTATTAATTTAGTTCAATATATTTAGCCGATTTGAATAGACTTTTCTAGCAGGTGAGGCTGTCAAAGAACTAAATATGGAGCAACTACAAAAAGTAAATTTGCAGCATGACCAAATTATACAAAAGGTATAGGAACTGTTCTAGCAGATATGTTTTAGAAGTCTCTTTTGATAGGCAGTGTAGAATGTTGGTGTATTTTAGTGTCTCTGTTGTTCACATTTCTAGTCTAGGGACAAGCCAGGGCCTCTCATACTGACGGGGTGTTCTGCCATTGTTATGTCTCAACAAGGTTGAACCGACCTGGGGCCCGTTTCAGAAAGCAGGTTCAACAAACTCTAAGTTAAAACCTTAACTCTAGGTTGACCAACTCTGAGCTGTAAAACTGAATTTTCAGTTTCAGAACAGGTGATAACGCTTAGTTCAATCAACTCTGAGTCAAGGTAACTCTGAGTGAAGCTCGTGCATGAGGATATAAAAAGCCCTCATCAATGGAACACAGATAACATGATTCACCATGGCAACAAGTACTAACAAGCCTCGATCCTCCTACTTCTCCCCAGCGGAGTTGCAAATCTTAATGACTGCATATGCAGAAAGCGAGCATATCTTTTTACTAAAAAGCAATACTATGGCAGCAGCCAAAAAGCGGGAGCTCGCGTGGAAAAAAATAGCTGACCGAGTCAGAGTATTTGAGAAAAAGAAAATGTTTTCTCTTGAACGTTCCACTTATTCAACAATTATATTCCATATGTGTGTTTGTGCGCACAGGTGCAACCCAACAGGCCCCAAACGGACTTGGCTGCAACTAAAAATGAAATATAAAAATGTAGTTCAAACAGATAAGGTATAATTTAAGTACAAGCAATTGTGATGTTGTTTAGCCTGCCCTCATTAAACAGCATTTAGTGGCTGCATTCAACATGTGATAGATATATTTAAGTAATTAGGGAAATCTGCTAAACAAAGAAAAATCCCAACACTGCCAGTATTTAAAATTGTCTATATGAAAGCAACACCTAAATGCCTTTTATACATACAAGTCTCCAAATTTGTGTTTTCTGGTTATCTTAAAATTTGACCTTCATTATAGCCAACAGAAAAAAGGCAGAGTCAGTTAGAAATGATTGAAGCATATCATGTCTCTAACAGCTCTTCCATCTCGTGCATCAGCAGGGGGGTCAGGATTATTATCTGGATCATTGGGGGAAAGAGTAGGACATTGTTCTCCTCTAATAGTGGCAATGTTGTGGAGAACCAAACATGCCACTATAATGTCACAAGCCCTTTCCGGGGTGACCCTGAGCCTACGAAGGCACTGGAACCGGGCCTTGAGTATGCCGATGGTCATCTCCACTCTGGCTCGTGTCCTGCAGTGAGCCAAGTTGTAGTGTTGCTGTGGGCAAGGGTCAGGGTCAGGGGTCAGCAGATAGCGCTGGCAGGGGTACCCTCTGTCTCCGAGTAGATAACCATCAAACTCTCCTATGATAATACAAGATACACTTTATTGTTTCAGTTGTAATAGGCGGAAACAAAATATTGATCATAGGATACAACTATATACTGGATATAATATATATATATATATATATATATATATATATATATATATATATATATATATATATATATATATATACACACTCACCACGGGCAAATCTGGCACTCAGTGTAGACTCACGAAACATTCGTGAGTCATACACAGACCCAGGCCACTTCGCTTCCACATTATTTATCATGTGGGCTGCGTCACATATGATCTTCACAGTGGAGAACAGTAATTAGCTGTATAGTGAAGCATATTTCATTTGGAATGTTAAAGGCTACTATTTAGGCCTACCTGTACATTAATGCTGTGGACAGATTTCCTATTCACATAATCTCCTTCATTTATTGAAGGAGCTATGATAGGAATGTGAGTGCCATCTATGCAGCCAATCACACCTGGAAACCCTAAAATATATCAAATTGACTGATTAGTGCTTCAAGTCTCAAAGCTTTATGACATAAATGAATTACTGCTTAGACTGATACCTGCAATTCTGTGGAACTCTTCTTTGAGAAGTCTGGTGGGTCTGTGACTTGGGAACACTACAAACGTGCATAGTAGCCGTTTCAGTGCAAGTGTCACATTTCGGACAGCCCGACAGACAGTTTCCTTGGACACATGCTCTGCATCACCGACGTTATACAAAAAACTGCCGTTGGCAAAAAAACGAAGTGCAATACAAAGAATTTGCTCGGCACTGAGCGTGTCCACGATGTGTCATGTGAGTGATGTGAGGGCTGAGAATATTGTTTATATAAATTATTGATGATGCAGAGAAACGAAAACGCTCAAACAGGTAGCTACTCATCAGGGAATGATAAAACATCCAAGTATCTACACCTCGACATCAACTGGCTCTTCAATAAAAGGACACGCCATGTCTGCCACTGCCTTCAGTCTGCAGGCTTTAACTTAAGAGCAGGAGAAACTCGGGGTTAGTTGAAGAAAACCTGCCAGCGAGCAGGTTAGGTTCACGGAGTATGTTGCCAGGGTAACTGACTCAGAGTAAAGCTGAACTGGCTTTGTGAAACTGAAAAACCAGAGTTTCCCTCATCTCAGGGTTAACTAACTCAGAGTTTTCACTAAACCTGCTTTCTGAAACGGGCCCCATGTCCTCCGGGACATGGCCAGGGCCAGATGCCTTATCAGTGCTGAGAGTGCGTCTGTTTTCGTGTTATTCATATATCCCCTTTTTGTATTATACTCGCCCCAACCCTTTGGTTCGACAGCCAAGGAACAAGTCATCGACCACCGGGTCCACTATAGATTATTCAACCCAAGTCTGTATCTCGCTGTATTACATCCTGGAATAAACCATCTATTCAACCCTCTGACCCAACCTGTCAAGTTGCTTTGATTTCGACTTCAAGAATTACTACTACGACTGAAAATACACAACGCAGAGTCTGTCCGAACAGTTTAGAAATAAGCTGAAATCTAACATTTGGTACTGTGACACCGTCTTGAAGAGAGAGGAGTGAGAAGACGATTGCCTCTGAAGATTGCCCTGTGATCGAGAAGACCGCGCGCCCTGCCTGGGAAGACGTCTGATCTACCACAAGCCTCCATTGCCACAACCTCCAGATGGCTTACGACCTACGGCAACTCCTCGACTACTGCAAGCCAACAAATTGGCTCTTGCACACCAGACACGCATTTTGCTTTATTTTAGGTTTTCAAGCATCTTAAAATACCCAAATCAGCGCTCCAATACACAAGTCAGCTAATGGCCTACAAGGAAATGCTGAAGCTAGTGTTAGTGATGGCGATAGAAATGGACAAGCTTGCGTGTACAAATATGCAACTAGAATTGCAAGGTTCACAGCCCAGTTGCATAAGTGGTCACAACCGTGAAAAAAAAAAAACATCCCACAAACTAGTCAACATGGTCAATTGAAAGCCTGTACAAAACGACCCTGGAATAGTCAAATGCAGCTTTACTGCGGATGAATTAAGCCAAATTGCATAAACATCCAATGGTAAACAGTATACAAATGCAATCAAGGTTGCACTCACACTAGGCCATCTGGCCGTCGCAACTGTGGCCTGGCCACGGTAGGATCTTGTACATACGCCATCACGTCGCTAGCATCCAAACAATTCTACCAAACCTTAACCAACTAGTGAAAAATGGAACAAAACTTTAGCACACACCCAGGGACTAATCACCTTGTCCAGGGGTGTTCCAACGTGGTTTACCATAGGGCCTTGTGGACTTAAAGTAAGCCACACATTTGACAGAGACAGCACGGAATGACGTTAAACTAAGCTAATCTACAGGTTACTAGTGCTAGTGCAATTACATGAGCATTTTGCACAATATTTGTACTCCAATGCTACGTAAAGCAGGCTTCTTCAGAAACCCGTAGCCTGCTACGTTGAATGGCAACTGTAACAAATCCTGTCCAAGACCGAAAGATGGCTCTGGAAGCCACTACGGCCCACGCAGCAGATTACTGCGAGGACCGTGGTGGCTTCCAGATCAACCCTTCGGTGGACCATTCATACACATGTATTCCGAGGATGTTTTGAAGACACTGGAGTCCCATGGCACTAGATTCCTTTGAAGACTAAGTTGGTATGGGGGGGCCCAAAGGGGGCCCCCCCATAGATCATGTCAGTCATCTAACACCTGTTAAGAAAAACACACACACATCACAAGATCCAAATCAGCAAAGCTAGGTTAACAAACAGCGGCGACATGCATGTCAAGGTGCAAAGAGCAGGGATACTGATGGCTTGTGTCTGAGGAGACAGCCCAAAAACGTCAATATTTAATAAAGGAAAATAACTTTTACTCACTGCGGTGGTCTGTTTCGAAGTGCCATGTTGGTAGCAATATTGGTCTGGGCTGTTCAGTCAAATGCCCACAAAAACAAACACGCAACAACGCATACTTTCAGTTTGTATAAAGTGACAATAGTGATCTGCAATCTAGATCGAAAACGTTCAACCCTCACTAAACTCAACCTCGATTGACACAGGCCGATGCAAAAAGTAAACCAAACACAATGTATTCACCGTTAATAAAGGGGTGTGTGACAGGTGATCTCAATTAAGAGCTAATCAGAAAGAACACACCGATCAGCCATGAGTGAAGGCTTGATTCCACCGGACGCGTTACGGCAACGTTACGGCAGCGGCACGTCTTGGCCGCGGTCACCGCAGCAGATAGGTTCCACTCTAATCAATGAGACCATTTCCACCGGGCGCAGCTGCGGAACGTCTCAGCAGCGTCCGAGGAGCGGCTCGCCGTGCCGCAGCGCTATCATTCCGTAGCATTTCTATTTTTGCCGCAAGCCGTTGCTGAACCGCGTCAATTTCAACAGAGCAGATCGATCAGGGCAGGAAGTGAAAAAGTAAAAGCCATAGAGCATTCCGGTCAATTTTCAAAATAAAACACAATAAATAAAACACCAACATTATTACGTCATGACCGGTGGCACCAGGTCAGCAGTCAATCAATCAAAGGGTCTCAAATCATAATTTTTATAAGAACAATGTCAGAAAGGACAAAGCCTGGCATTTAATTGCAGTAGTTTTGGGAGTGGAAGGTGAGTACATTAGGTTTAGGATTATCGCGGGATCTCGTGATCTCGCGTGAATACGGCTGGCTCGGAAGGCAGAGTTGCGCTGCCGTAACGCGCCCGGTGGAAATGCAAGCTGGGCAAAGTCGCGGCCAAGACGTGCCGCCCGCAGCCATAACGTTGCCGTAACGCGTCCGGTGGAATCCCCGGGTCATGAGACGTTCAAAACGAGGACGAGGATTTAACGGAATTGTTACCATTCAAATTCAAATTTCTTTATTATTGGATAGGGTATGATATCAATGATTTGGGCTTTGAGTAGGCCTATATTTCTTAAATATATTTCTTACATTTTTTCACCCCTTCGCCTTTTGAATATGAAATCTATAATCTCAGCCTCTCTATAATTTGCCCAACACATATTTTATTGTTCAAATAAAATCCCATCCTTATTTTGCCATTCATTTTGAATCTTTACTGTCTTTCATTGTGCAACACAATCATCTAATAATTATTCATAACGCTCTTCCATCTCCTTGGCTGCATTAAGACGAGGCTCGGGTCAGAGCAAAGATCGGGATCCACACATGATAAGGGATAAAGTTATTTATTAGAATAAAGTAAGTATCATGAAATCTGTAAAGGGATTAGTGTAGCGTATGGAAGATTAGAAAATGTGCGATTATATGGTTTGGACAGAAAACCAGTACCAAAATCACAAGGACCGACCGAGCCAGAACGGAGGAAACTTACTCAGACAGACAAAACAAATACTGGGAACAACAAACCATCTTTACCCTGTTGGAAATACCCAAACAAAATGCAACAAACCAAACCTGAACAGCAAACCAACATATGTGACCAACCAACTGAACTACTGACCAAACACACAATTCTTTCGACTAGTCTATGTATATGGGCAGTGGAAAGTGTGCTGTGGGGATGTTGAATAGTGTTAACATAAAACAAAACATGGAACCAATCCAAAGGTCCAAAACCTTAAGGAACCACCCTAAACAGAACCCAAGCCCACCTGCCTCTGTGGAAAGAGAGAGAGAGACTGGCTACAGCCTGCGTGGCAGACCTGCACAGGTGCACCTCATCAGCTGACAAGCCTCTCAGCCCCGCCCACTGGCTACCTGTAGCAGGTAGGCAAACACAGAGGACCCAGCAGACGAGGGAGAGAGAGAGCAGTCACAGCTTTCACATCTGTTGCCTGAAGATTCTTTGTTTGTCTCCAACAAAACCTTCCAAACAGATGAATCATTGGCTCATCCCAGAAGTGTCAAATTACTTTTGTGTGTCAAAACGGGCAGGGTGGTCGTGGACTCCTGAAAAATACTATGGTTGTTTTGTATGTAGAATAAAATGCCTACGGATAACATGCTACACAGATTACGTTCTGTGTAGCATGGAAAAATCAGAGAAACACTCCCATTCAGAATGCATTGGTTTACATTTCGTTCTTTGGAAAACGGTTCTTTAGTAATAATATTTGAGGGAATATTTTTTTGTTGTTGTTTTAGCAGCGAAATGCACCGTGTGCGTGTGTGTGTCTGTGTCTGTGTGTCTGTGTGTGTCTGTGCGTGCGTGTGCGTGTGTGTGCTTGTGTGTGTGTGCGTGCGTGCGTGCGTGTGTGTGTGTGTATAACACGCTATTTTATGTTGAAATGCGACGTAATCCAGTGTTCACGAAACGTACACTGTCGTATGCTTTTGGCGACTGGGTTGGCTCTCAGATATACGTGTTTCTAACAAGATGATATCATTAAAGTTACATAAAGTAACAGTTTAATAACACAAACGCAGGAAGCACGTGAGCTGCTAGTTTAGCGAAAGCAGCGTCCCTAACAACCTGACGTCGTTGAACCATGCGAGCGAGCCGATCAAATCCTAATAACTATAAAACTAAAGATCAGACACAATCACTGACTGAAGATTATGCAAGTAAAAAGTATATTTCTGGCTAGAAATGTTATTAGAAACACGTTTAACGTTGAATCGGTCCTAAAATATTGCATTTCCCATTCAGATAATAAAGATTAATAAAGATCATACACAACCACTGACTGAAGATTATGTAAGGAAAATGTAAATTTCTCGCTAGAAATGTCATTAGAAACGCGTTTAATGGTGTATCTGTCCTAAAATATTGCATTTCCCATTCAGATAATAAAGATTAATATAAGCTACACCGTGTTCCGGAGCCGCGGGGGATTCTGGGAATTGGGGTTGTCAGTTGACAAATGGGGCTTTTGTTAACTTGTTTTGTTGTTAGGATTAAGTAGGGTGAATGGGTTCGGGATGTTATGTGGTTGTGTGTTGTTCTATTAACATTGTTCTTGTGTTCATTGTTGTCGACACCGTCACCGAGAGTGACGTGACCATCGTTTCGTGCAGCTGTTCCGTGTTGAAGTCTCGTTCAATAAAAACCAACTCTCGTTGTCGAGCGTTCAATAAAAACCAACTCTCGTTGTCGAGCGTTCAATAAAAACCAACTCTCGTTGTCGAGCGTTCAATAAAAACCAACTCTCGTTGTCGAGCGTTCAATAAAAACCAACTCTCGTTGTCGAGCGTTCAATAAAAACCAACTCTCGTTGTCGAGCGTTCAATAAAAACCAACTCTCGTTGTCGAGCGTTCAATAAAAACCAACTCTCGTTGTCGAGCGTGCCCCCCCCCCTACAAACGTGTCTCCCCCCCCCCTTCAACTAACGTGTTCCCCCCCCCCCCCCCTACAATCGTGTCGTCCCCCCCCCCTCAACAAACGTGTCTCCCCCCCCCCCCCTCCCCGGTCAACAACAGTCTACCCCCCCCCCCCCCCCCTAAACAATCGTGTCCACAATTTGCCGCGAAAGCCGTGAAACCCAAACCCCGAAACCCGCCTCCACAGCGGCACGCGTGGATACTGAAGGTATAACACGCTATTTTTTACGTTGAAATGCTACGTCTCCAGTGTTCATGGAAACGTACACCGTCAACGTTTTTTCTTGGCGACTGGGTTGCCGTCCGACACACGCCTCCACAGATGACATCCGGCGGGAGGCTGTCGAGTCTGCTGTGACGTCACAAGTGGGGTCGTTCGTCCGCACAGCACGTCCACGCCCACTTGTGACGTCACAACAGGGAGTGCCTCTTGGAAAAAAACACAAGAGGGGCGGGACGGGGCAGTGGCTAGGCCACGCCCCCGGGCCACCAGCCCATGAGCAAGACGCCTCCACACCCCAACCTGACCCTCTGAGGAAGTACCTCAGTAGGATGAGTCCCGTTGGATTAAACCCGCGGGGTCGATCCCGGGAGATGACGCACGGGAGTCACATGCTGCCTGATCACACAGGGCGGGGGGGAGCCGAATCCGCGACGCAGCAATATGTCCGCCTGCTGCGGCGGGCTGCCACGGCCGGCAGGCGGACGCCATCTGGGCGTCTCTCTAGAACGCACACGCCTGCACGCACACACACACACACACACACACACACACACACACACACACACACACACACACACACACACACACACACACACACACACATTCTGTCATGCACGCATAAAACCCACAGGTCACAATACACACACAGACACACACACACATGCTCAGTCACGCACAAACACATACACAGCATACTTATACAAAAACATAGGTAATGGGTATGTCAATAAATATGGACATAACGTATACATGCGTAGACACAAATATACATGCTCGACACGTACACACAAACACGCACACAGACACACACACATTCTCTGTCACGCACGCACACACACACACACACACATCTCCTCACACACCCAGCAGCGCAGGCGTGTTACGTATGAGAGGGCTGGCAGGCGTTGGCATCAGAGCGTCCCCCCCACGGAGGAGCTCAGAGTGCTGACTGCAGTCAGCACTCTGCAGTCAGCACTCTGAGCTCCTCCGCTCGCCGGCCGTGGCCCCCGGCCGCGGCCACGGCCGTAGCCCCCGGCCGCGGCCACGGCCATAGCCCCCGGCCGCGGCCACGGCCGTAGCCCCCGGCCGTAGCCCCCGGCCGTAGCCCCCGGCCGTGGCCCCCGGCCGTGGCCCCTGGCCGCGGCCCCCGGCCGTAGCCCCCGGCTGTGGCCCCCGGCCGTAGCCCCCGGCCGTAGCCCCCGGCTGTGGCCCCCGGCTGTGGCCCCCGGCTGTGGCCCCCGGCCGTAGCCCCCGGCCGTAGCCCCCGGCTGTGGCCCCCGGCCGTAGCCCCCGGCCGCGGCCACGGCTGTCCACCCACCCTGGAGCACCGCCCTCCTTCTGGCAGCAGGAAGAGGCTACCTGTACCGACTACATAGAAGGGTTAGCCAGTATTGTTAAAGGAAAACTATTGTAAACAAGTTTTAGGACACAATATAATAAGACATAGTTATGCCTTTTAAGAAAAAGTAAGGCCAGCCTTTAAGGATATTATTTTCCCATTTCGTATCTATCAAACAAACTGTTAGTTGTAGCTTAGGCAGTGTTTAGCATGGTATTTTTAGTATTAGCAGTATTTAGCATTACAATGGATCAGCCAGAGCTGATGTTAGCATTAGCAGAGTTTAGCATTGGAGTTTAGCTTTAGCGTTGATTATCCTTGGCACCACCAAACCATAGTTGACTAACAATTCATCTTTACCTTCACTGCATTCCTTCTTCACATGTGAGAAGGATTGGAACCCACAACCATAGTGCCAATGCCTAGCTCTGTCAAATCAGCCATACATGCTCACTACGACTGCAAAGCAGAGTACAGAGTACCAAACCCCTCCTTTGTAATGCGGCAGGTCTGGCACTCAGCCTCACTCCGGACCAAGCCGGTCGCTCCGTGGTCCCCTACCCCTCAGCCTGAACTCCAACGGATGCATTCCTCAGCTCGGCTGGGCAGTGCTGCAGGGTGTTGGGATGAACCCGCGGCACAAAGGCCACGACAACAGGAGGTTATCCACCTCATCCTCATCCTTTCTGAACACCTTTCTGATCACCTTGGGTGGCAGAGGAAGGCTGGAGGCCGTGTGTACCCCCAACCCCCTCAGAGGCAGAAGGATCAGCATTGATGCAGCGCTGGTCTTCCAGAGGAGAGGAAGATACGGTTTATGGATTTATGTATTTCGTTTAGCATTTCACTTTGAGCCAAAGCCGCTCGCTGTGTTTTGTTTTTTAAATACATGTCGTTAATGAGCATGTAGAGGCAGGCAGGCATTCTGCTCTCTCGTACACACACACAAACACACACTCACGCACATACACACAGATACACACACACGCACACGCACGCACATACACACATACACACGTACACATACAAGCACACACATACACGCAGAAACACCAACACACACAAACATACACACATGCATGCACATACACAAACAAGAGTACCCACACTTACACCCACACACACACACACACACACACACACACACACACACCCACACACACACACACACACACACACACACACACACACACACACACACACAGACGCACACGCATGCAAATACCTGCAGAAACACACACACACACACGCACACACACACACACACACACACACACACACACACACACACACACACACACACACACACACACACACACACACACACACACACACACACACACACACAAACAGTTTGTACAGCAGTTTGCCACCCACACACAAACAGTTTGTCTAGCATAGCTTGCCACCCACGCACACACACTTCTCCTGTTGGATGTTTTTAATTTTATGTGGTTAGAGTCTTCATCCGGCTTCTGCTCTTAGCGACAGATAAAATAATAAACGGATCAAATCAAAGTGTCAACATTACTAATTGATTCACTCGTTCAGTTTGAATACAAAACAAACTACTTTATTATCTTCATTATCTGGTTTGGATAGAACCATCAGATAAATGCCTTAATATAAAACGAATAATAAAAAATGTATAATTTATAAATTCATCACCATAACATATTTTAAATATATATATTCGTTTACCATAATAAAAGTGTCAAATAGTACAAATAGTATGAATAAAGTTGTGTTCATTGAACCTTGGTCTATTCCAATAAGACCCAGTGTTACAACACACTCACTACCAACAGCTGTTCCCCAGACCCCCAAAACACAGCTGAGCCCCCTCACCGACCAATAGGAAACCAGCTAGCAGGGTAGGTTTAGAGAGAGAGAGTGAGAGAGACAGAGAGAGAGAGAGACAGAGAGAGAGAGAGAGAGAGAGAGAGAGAGAGAGAGAGAGAGAGAGAGAGAGAGAGAGAGAGAGAGAGAGAGAGAGAGAGAGAGAGAGAGGGAGAGAGAGCGAGAGAGAGTCAGAGAGTCAGAGACAGAGAGAGAGAGAGAGAGAGAGAGAGGGAGAGAGAGAGAGAGAGAGAGATTTCTATGACATCTGACTCATTGTCACACGGGAACAAACTGTGATCATAACCACTTATAAACTGCAGTGATGAAAACACATGATGGGAGAGAGAGACAAACCGAGGGGGAGAGAGAGAGAGAGAGCGTGAGACACTGACAAGAACTAGAGAGCGAGAGGGAGCGAGAGGGAGAGAGAGGGAGAGAGAGGGAGCGAGAGGAAGAGAGAGATGGAGGACATCACTCGCTCCACTCGCTGCTCTTCTCTCCTCCCCCCTGCTCCTCACTTCAGCGCTCTACATTTGCCCCGTGGTCGTGTTACATAATAAAAGGAACGTCTTTTGTCCTGCCTAAAGGAAGTGTGCATGTCTGTGTGGGTGTGGGTGAGAAGTGTGAGAGTGTGTGTTTGTGAGTGTGAGAGTGTGTGAGAGTTTGTGTGTCAGCATCTTGTTTGGCCAGAGGGGGTATCTAAACTTAGTGAAGCTGTGGCCTGTTTTATTTTGTCTGTACTATACGCGTCTTTATGTGTGTGTGGTGTGTGTGTGTGTGTGTGTGTGTATGTGTGTGCCGTACTCTGTGTATGTGCGTGTGTGTGTGTCTTTGTATGGGTGTGTGTATGGGTGTTTGTTTGTGTCTGTGTGTGCGTGTGTGCATGTGTGTGGGCAGTTGCGATGGCGTGTGTGTGTGTATTTGCATGTGGTTGCTTTTGTGTGTGAGTGTGTGTGCGTTTGTGTGTGTGTGAGTCTGTCTTTATCTGTGCCTTTGTGTGTGCCTAGGTGTTTCAGAGATATGAGACTCTCTGGGGAGGGCTTGCTGCAGGTTTTATCTCCTGCGTATCGATTGGCTGAGAGAGGAAGCTGGGTCTCCTGTTATTGGAGGATATCACAGGGCTGCTGACCTCCTCTGTGGAGAACCAGAGGTTCTTTATCTTTGCACGTATCTGACGCTTACAGCACAGTGGCCAACAATATCAGACAGCAGTTGCTCTCATCTGTACGGTACTGCTGTTAAATCGACTTAATCAGCTGAAATTATAGCATTCGTCCTCACTGCTTTGAGTGTATTGATTTTGCGTTGTCAAGGTAAAACATCCTTGACAAAGAAAGACACACAATCTGAACGTTATCGACCAATCAGAGTCAAGGGTTCAACAATGCGGCGGGCTAACCTGACGTAGCGTATTACCCATCATGCTCTGCTGCTCTGTGCTGGGGGCATCACCGGTACCTCCCTGGGGCCCCGGGAGGGAGAGAGAGAGGAGAGAGAGAGAGAGAGAGAGAGAGAGAGAGAGAGAGAGAGAGAGAGAGAGAGAGGGGGAGAGAGAGGAGAGAGAGGAGGAGAGAGAGGAGGAGAGAAAGAGAGGGAGGGAGAGAGAGAGGGAGGGAGAGAGAGAGAGGGAGATGTTCTCTAAGTGCCCGTAATCTTCTCCATCTTCCCTTCAGGTGGTAACTGCCCTACTGCGGGGTAACAGCGGTTCACAAGATGGTCAGAACACAGAGTCCTGCAGGTAATCTACCGCAGTTACCCCCGTGGAGCCGCTGAGACTGGAGCCCCGGAGAGAGAGAGAGGAGCACAGGAACAAGGGGAGGGGGCGGCGGAGGAAGGAGGGACATCCAAGGCTGAGTAGGTTCAGCGGAGGTCGGGGTATGCCTCATAGGGGAGCCAGCAGCACGGAGAAAAAGGGAAATTAGACGGCAAATATAACAAACAACAACAAACAACAAAGCCCATCCCGTTGGAACGCGGTGCGTGAGGCTGAGCGGGTTGCCAAGGCGACGGACCAGGCAACGCCGCCGTGTGTGTGTGATTCCATCCCAGGGCTGTCCTTGAGCAAGACGCCCATATGCCGATATTCTTGCGCCCCCCTGTGGGGACCTCGTTCCCCACAGGGGGGCGGCGGGTGGGGGGTGAGCGTGTCAGGGTGGGTGAGTGAGTACATTAATTGTGAGGCACTCCGTGCGGCTGGAATATAAATATATAAAGAGACACAATCCATTTACCGTTAACTACATTGGAGTCCATTTAGTGCATGCTTTTACCCAAAGCACCCCGAGTGGATCCAGATAGATGTCATTAATGAGCAGGTAAGGGGTCAGGCGTCCTGGCTAACGATGCCGACAGGTGAGATTGGAGACAGTCTAGGTTGATCCAGGATCTTACGGCTGGGGAGGGAAACTCAAACCACTAGGCTCTAAGTATCCTGCTTCTCTGGGATATAAAGTACTTGACTTGGCTTGATGTGTCCACCAGTTGGTGTGAGAACAGTGTCTCAGAACGTCCTGTGAATGTTGTGTCATACACCGTCAAACCTGTCACAGCACCCCTTGGCCGACACCAGATCTGAGATGTATTTAAATGGTAAATGAGTCGACCACGCAGGGCGACAGCCAGCTGGTCAGGAGCAGTCAGGGTGAGGCACCTCGCTCAGGGACACCTCCACGCTCAGATAGGAGGAGCCGGGGATTGAACTAGCAACCTTCCGGTTACCAGCCGACCCGCTCTGCCTCCTGAGCCTCATGTGTGCTGTGTCTCATGACCCACGGGTCAGCCAGAACTGTGTCAGACGGGGCATTCCTTGGTTCAAAACAGGCCGAGAATTACTACTTACAATTATATAAAATAATATATTAGCCCAATAGCATAATTAAGTAATACTTTAAGGTTCATCTTATTTTAGGGTAAACAATGCCCAAGTGAAATAAAGCACTCTGATTGGCTTAGGATATAGCCAATGAGGCAGAGTGAATCAGCAGCGTTCGGAGAGTAGTTAGTTAGATATCACAATCTGGCCAAAATAGGAGATAGGCAATCATGCTATGAGGCTAACGAATATATAAAATATAATTTATGTATAGAATAAGATTTCAGATTTTATAGAATCGGAATAGAAATAGAGACATTGTTTTCATCGTCCATAAACAAAACTAACCTAAGCGCCCTACTCCTAATCAGCGACAGACAAGAGGAAACACCAACAACCACAAAACAAATCAACCGTAGCGAACAGTCCTCCCTAGCCGACATCGCTGCTTCTACAACACAAGTCCTCCAATAGGAGCCAAGCCCTCCAATAGGAACCAAGTCCTCCAATAGGAGCCAAGTCCTCCAATAGGAACCAAGTTCTCCAATAGGAACCAAGCCCTCCAATAGGAGCCAAGTCCTCCAATAGGAACCAAGTCCTCCAATAGGAACCAAGCCCTCCAATAGGAGCCAAGCCCTCCAATAGGAGCCAAGTCCTCCAATAGGAACCAAGCCCTCCAATAGGAACCAAGCCCTCCAATAGGAGCCAAGCCCTCCAATAGGAACCAAGCCCTCCAATAGGAACCAAGCCCTCCAATAGGAACCAAGTCCTCCAATAGGAGCCAAGTCCTCCAATAGGAACCAAACCCTCCAATAGGAACCAAGCCCTCCAATAGGAGCCAAGTCCTCCAATAGGAACCAAGCCCTCCAATAGGAACCAAGCCCTCCAATAGGAGCCAAGCCCTCCAATAGGAACCAAGCCCTCCAATAGGAGCCAAGCCCTCCAATAGGAACCAAGTCCTCCAATAGGAGCCAAGTCCTCCAATAGGAACCAAGCCCTCCAATAGGAACCAAGTCCTCCAATAGGAGCCAAGTCCTCCAATAGGAACCAAGTCCTCCAATAGGAACCAAGCCCTCCAATAGGAGCCAAGCCCTCCAATAGGAACCAAGCCCTCCAATAGGAGCCAAGCCCTCCAATAGGAACCAAGCCCTCCAATAGGAACCAAGTCCTCCAATAGGAGCCAAGCCCTCCAATAGGAACCAAGTCCTTCCGGCCGTCCACATCATTTGCCTGACAAAACATTGCAGACAAAATCATAAACACAGCGAGAAGGCACCGAATGGGAGCCTGCGTCTGAGCGCGCTGCCATGCACATAATGCACATAATGCACATAATGCACATTATGTGCATTATGTGCATTATGTGCACATAATGCACGTGCGAGTGTTGATGGTGGTTGACAGTGGTGGTAGGTGATGGTGATATAATGTGTGTGTTGATGGTGGTTGACAGTGGTGGTAGGTGATGGTGATATAATGTGTGTGTTGATGGTGGTTGACAGTGGTGGTAGGTGATGGTGATATAATGTGTGTGTTGATGGTGGTTGACAGTGGTGGTAGGTGATGGTGATATAATGTGTGTGTTGATGGTGGTTGACAGTGGTGGTAGGTGATGGTGATATAATGTGTGTGTTGATGGTGGTTGACAGTGGTGGTAGGTGATGGTGATATAATGTGTGTGTTGATGGTGGTTGACAGTGTTGTTGTTCTTATTCTCTGTCTCCCTGCCAGGATGTCTCTCTGTGTTGATTGCTAGACTTCTGTTTCCCTTCTGCCTCCTTCATGCGTACGAGCGAGAGCGGGTGCATGGCTCGCATATGAGTCTATAAATACGTGTGCATATGCCATGTGTGTGTGTGTGTGTGTGTGTGTGTGTGTGTGTGTGTTTGTGTGAGTGTGTGTGTGTGTGTGTGTGTGTGTGTGTGTGTGGGTGTGTGTGTGTGTGATAGTGTGTGTGTGTGTGTGTCCATGTGTGCGTGTGTGTGCGTGTGTTTGTGTGCGTGTGTGTGTTTGTGTGAGTGTGTGTGTGTGTTTGTGTGTGTGTGTGTGAGTGTGTGTGTGTCCATGTGTGCGTGTGTGTGCGTGTGTTTGTGTGCGTGTGTGTGTTTGTGTGAGTGTGTGTGTGTGTTTGTGTGCGTGTGTGTGTTTGTGTGAGTGTGTGTGTGTGTTTGTGTGTGTGTGTGTGTGAGTGTGTGTGTGTCCATGTGTGCGCGTGTGTGTGTGTGTGTGTGTGTGATAGTGTGTGTGCGTGTCCATGTGTGCGTGTGTGTGTGCGTGTGTGTGTGTGTAGGTGTGTGAGTGCGTGTGTGTGTGTGCGTGTGATAGTGTGTGTGCGTGTCCATGTGTGTGTGTGCGTGCGTGTGTGTTTGTTGGTGTGTGAGTGTGTCTCTCCCTACACAGTGTACTCCTTCTAAATGTCACAGCAGTCTTATTTGCGGACTGTGTGATGAACCCCAGCAGCCCCCGGCCCACAGCCCGCTCTGACGCTGCCATGGAAACCCAGAAATATCAAGGATGCCCTCCAACCGTAGTGTGTGTGTGTGTGTGTGTGTGTGTTCCCCCCCCCTCACCTCTCTCTCTGAGACTCGGGTTCTGCTCTCCGGGTGGTCCCGGTGTTGTGCGAGACCCCCTTTGTTTGTTTGTTAATTCGTGGATTTGTTTGTTTGTTCCCTTCCTCCTCTGCCTGTGAAGAGCCTGGGTTGTTTGGTTCAATCATCTCACAGACGAGGACAACGTTCGACTACAAATGCAAGTGGGCAGAGTTTCATTGAGAAAACAACACACAACTCAACACCGAACGACGACAATAACAAAGCACAAACAAACAGAGAGAAAGACATGCAAATATCTGAAGATACGAAAAATCTTGTTAATACCAAATTTGGGGGTTTAACAATATCCAAAAAACGTTGAATAACTGTAACATTTAAAGTAGACATGCATCCTCTTCCCAACTGCCCAATGTCTCGTCAGCAAACGGCCAAAGTATATTATCATTCAGTCATTTAACTCTGTGTTGTAAAGACTGTGGGGGTTGGGCACTTAAGGTACGAACACACCAAACGCGTACCCCGCGTATAGACGCGTATAAAATCTGCAATTTTTCCATTGGTTTACGCGCGTATGAGCTGCGTACATGCGTTACATGCGCTAAAGCAACATTTTACCCGCGTTAGCGGCGTATGAGCTGCGTATATATACGTGCGTACATATACACGCGTACATATACGCGCGTACGCGAGGATGTTCAAAAAATTTAACTTTTTACGCTCATACGCATGACGATTAGCCGCGTTGCCCAATCAGCGTTGAGCTTGACCCGACGTCACTGGCAGAGAGTAGTGACGCTTGCACAGAAGCATACGGCCGACATCTTTCTTTATTCTGGGTGGAAATAGTGACATAGTTACGCCATTAAATGCGTTTATGTAAACATTTTTAGCGAGAAATGTGCATTTTACTTTCATAATGTTCGCTCGTGAATGTGAAGGATGTTTGGTTTGATAGTTATGACGAAGAGGGAACGCTCCGTTCACTTGCATGGACAGAGTCTCTGGTTGCTAAGCAACCTCAACGTCTTGGCGGACTATATATCTGCTGATCAACACTACGAATGCTGGAAACACACCAGACACACCATGTGAAGTTATTTAACCCGATTATTGTTATTTATATCTGAGATTATTTAATCTAACCCGATCCAAGCTCTATCATGCACCCAAACACGGCGGCGTTTGGGTTTCCTTCCTCGGACTCCTAAATCCAGCGCAGCCACAGGCGCGTAGCTGCGTACGTAGGACCATTTTTGACACAAAATGGTCAAGCAACATTTTAGCTGCGTTACGCGCGTAAATCTTACGCGGGTACGCGTTTGGTGTGTTCGTACCATTAGTAATACAATAAAACGAAAGTGATATCCTAAAATCAACCGTAAAAGGAGGAATGTAAAAAGCAATGGTAATGAAGATAAGTGTGCCGTGTTAATTCCTAGTGCCCGCTAAGCCCCCGCTACCCCTGAGAGACAGGGAGCAGAGAGCTGCTGAGCCCCCGCTACCCCTGAGAGACGGGGAGCAGAGAGCTGCTGAGCCCCACTGCACTGGAAGCTGTGTGGCGGCACTCTCTCTCCAAAGCTATTACCATGATGCATTACCGCTGTCAGCGCATGGATTTTCCCCTCACATACGCTCTTCAGGATTACCGAGAGCCGAGCTACCACATAACCCCCCCCCCCCTGGATCCCCTGGCCGGGAGACGTCGGGGTACTTTAGGGACAAAGCAAACAAGGCTGAAGTTACTTTACCCTTGCTGTCCACAAAACAGACTTTTACTGGAGCTGGATGGATGCTTCCTAAAACCACCTGAGTCACGAATACTGCAGGTTCGTCCCTCGGGCGTACCCAACTGGTGGATGAAGTAGATCTGTTACTTCAGTAGGAGATTGAATCTTCGTAGTAAGCCATTCATCGTCGAAAGCAAAAAAATACCCAAAAGTACTTGATGTCCATTGCACTTGTTGTTAATATCAGTTCTCTGTTTTGCTGTACGACGGTGAGAGACGGCAGCTGCCAGGCGGACCATGATTTATGCATACCTTGTTTTAAGGTATAGACTGTATGTGTGGGATCAGTAATCGTTTCACCATTTGCAGGAGGAGGTGAATATGTTATGAAGGTGATGTGGATACTGTATGTTACGAAGCAGGGGCATTAGTTCAAATCTATTCCTACTCAAAACTAAAAATCTTGGGAGCCATGATGCTGGGCACGTTCCATCATGGCGACTGGGTTGGGGAAATGTCAGCACACATCAACAGGACTACAACAACACTAGTTACAGCCAGCCCTCCAGACAGGGGGGTCTGGGCCAGCAGGGTGGCTGCAGAGCCCAAGCTGCCTCCAGGCCCCGTCACACCCCGGCCCGGAGGCCTCCCCAGCCCTCCAGACAGGGGGGTCTGGGCCAGCAGGGACTGGTAACACTCGCTGCGCCGGGCTGGCTGGCGGTTTAGTCGAGTGTCACGCTTTGTGCTGGCTCCCAGACGGAGGGGTTTCATTGGTTGGATTTGCGGCTCTGAAGAACACAACATGCATGCACACAACATGCATACACTGCATGGTATTATTACTGTCATGGTATATAATAATTATGAAAGACAGTTATGAAGCATTGTTATTGTTTGTGTGATTCACGTGGGTATGACTAGGACAATTATTTATCATATTTATTTATCTCCCTACAGTGCCTGAAATCCATAGTTGAAATCCAACAATTAATAAAATATTCCACTGATATCCACCACAATACTTGTCTTATTCAGGCAGCTGTCCTGAGACCCTGATTGTTGTATGGATTATGGAGTCAGAGAGATAACACCACTAGCACCATATCTCGCTTATTACAAAGCACCCATCTAACAATCATCTCACTAAAGATCCATCATGTCTCAGCTGTCATCCCACCCTTGGAAACACACAATACCCCATTCATCTCGATCTCACGTCGCACAATCTGCTCGTGTTTCCTCCTTATCGCCCACTGCGATGCTGGATCTCCCTTTCTGTTATTTAAATAAACTCTGAAGCAATTTGTCGGTTTCTGTTGCAGTGTCGCTCGGGAGATTACAGGTTGATGGGAGATGGCTCAGAGCCTCTCACAGAGAACATCTGGAAACAAACGCCTGCTGCTGGAGGAAACCGACATGGTATAGCTATCTACAGTTACATGCAGATGTGGCCGAGAGATTGAGGGACATAGACAGAGATGGAGAGAGAGAGGGAGAGATTGAGAGGAATGGAGAGAGAGATGAGGGAGAGGGAAAGATTGAGAGAGATGGAGGGGGAGAGAATAGAGACAGGGAAAGATTGAGAGGTATAGAGGGTGAGAGATGAGAGAGAGGGAAAGATTGGAGGTATTGAGAGTGAGAGATGAGAGAGAGAGGTAGATGGATAGAGAGTTGGAGAGAGATTGGCAGAGATGGATAGATAGAAATGGATGGATATGGACAGAAAGAGAGAGAGAATAGTTGAATGATAAGCTTGATCAGAATATGATATCATATATTAAATCATTTCGCATCATTGCTCTGTGAGGAGTGAAACGTGGTTTTGTCAAATGATTCTCCATTACGCCAGCATGTTTTCAATGTGCCATATTTGCGAGAGAGAGAGAGAGAGAGAGAGAGAGAGAGAGAGAGAGAGAGAAAGAGAGAGAGAGAGAGAGAGAGAGAGAGAGAGAGAGAGAGAGAGAGAGAGAGAGAGAGAGAGAGAGAGAGAGAGAGAGAGAGAGACCTTCTCATTCTACAGTGAAAACTAACTTCAAATCCTTTGAAATGATTTACTTCTGCGGACTGCAAGAGAACATCCTGGCGGTCTTTGACGGGGGAATATTCAGCCCGAGTGATGAGAACATAAAAGATTGCTGAGGCGCAGTCCATGTTTTATGCTAAGCCTGCTCAGGGTGCCTTGAGAAGTCGCGAGGAGCTCATACATATTTAAAAACTGTCCCAGGAAAACCGTGACAGGGAGGACTAATGTCAGTACACGCTGCGGACATAAAGGAAGACACTACTGTGATGACGTGGCTATTTTATTTAAATATGTGAATTATATTTCGGAACATTTTACAATGACACAATCCACTCTCTCTCATCTCTCTCATTCGTGTAGCGTCTTATCCTAGCTGTCTTTGTTGTGCACGGGGAATGGGTTAACCTAGTGATGGTTAGTGCTGAGCACCTGGTGCTATGAACACCTTTACTGTACCCACAGAGATATATTGTTGTTTCTCTTTCTTCTGACAGATGTACTTATTGCAAGTGGATTTGGATAACCACTTGCTAAATGCCCTCAATGCAAACGTCAGACAGCCGGGGTGGATCGGCTGGTCCTGCTGCGCTGTGGGGCTGGGCCGCAGACCGGTTGGCTGAACGCCGTTTGAAGCCTTCTCATTGGCCTGCATCAACACAACCAGAACATGGATCGGAGCTTTGATTGGCTCAGGGCAGGAGGGGATGGGTTTGCCATAGATCTTCGCTGTCTATGTGAACACAACGTGACAGGAGATTATTTTGGAGTGATTTGTTTGGACTGGTCTCTCAATCTAAATCTACTGTAGGTGTGCGTGTGTATGTGTGTACATGTGAGTTTATTTTAGTGTGCATGTGCCACTGTGCACATACATACACACACACACACACACACACACACACACACACACACACACACACACACACACACACACACACACACACGTGTCTGTGTCTATTCCTATGTGTAAATAGACTCTTTGTCTCAATTTGGTGGGCGAGTGTGAAAGTGAGAGTGAGTCTGCATCTATCTTTGTTTCTGTTTAGATGTGTAGGCTGCATTCTACCTGTGTGTTTATGTGTTTGGATGCATCCACGCGCAAATAAACGGTGTTTCTGTCTTCCTTTCTTCCTTTGTGTGAATGTGTATCTGAGTGACATTGAATATTTGATCGTGCGAATATGTTTATGTGTGCAAATAAACAGTAATTTTTTTTCCCTCGTGTGAGTGTGTGTCTAGGATTGACATTGAATTTGTGAACTTGTTCCAAGTTAATGTGCGCAAATAAACTGTATTTTTCTCTCAACCTGTGTGTGTTTGGTAACTACACACATTGTGTGTAGGCTTTGTGTGAGACAATAAACGGTATTTCTCTCTTCCTTCATGTACGTCTGTGAGTGACATCGCACATGTGACGTGTGTGTGTGGTCACCCTCCCGGTGCCTCCGTCCCCAGAGTTTGTTCATCTTGGCCGTTGAGCAGCCAGCCTCTCGGGGCTCCTCTGAGCTGGTGATGGCTCCTCTGGTGCCCAGATGGTGCAGAGTGGGCTAACCCTAACCCTAACCCTAACCCTAACCCTAACCCTAACCCTAACCCAGCCTCTCGGGGCTCCTCTGAGCTGGTGATGGCTCCTCTGGTGCCCAGATGGTGCAGAGTGGGCTAACCCTAACCCTAACCCTAACCCTAACCCTAACCCTAACCCAGCCTCTCGGGGCTCCTCTGAGCTGGTGATGGCTCCTCTGGTGCCCAGATGGTGCAGAGTGGGCTAACCCTAACCCTAACCCTAACCCTAACCCTAACCCTAACCCTAACCCAGCCTCTCGGGGCTCCTCTGAGCTGGTGATGGCTCCTCTGGTGCCCAGATGGTGCAGAGTGGGCTGACTTTGGGGGTCCCGGACAGTGCACCTGGTGTGGAGGCGGAGGGCCGTGCACCACTGAGGTGGACAGCTCCAAACAGGCGTCAGGCCTTCCTCCTCCGCACCAGGTGCACCAGGACCCCCCAGAGCCAGC
>NC_082402.1:173900-179362 GCF_031168955.1 Gadus macrocephalus
CAGTCCTACCCACGCCCTGACCAGTCCTACCCTCGCCCTGACCAGTCCTACCCACGCCCTACCCTCGCCCTGACCAGTCCTACCCTCGCCCTGACCAGTCCTACCCACGCCCTGACCAGTCCCACCCACGCCCTGACCAGTCCTACCCACGCCCTGACCAGTCCCACCCACGCCCTGACCAGTCCTACCCACGCCCTGACCAGTCCTACCCTCGCCCTGACCAGTCCTACCCACGCCCTGACCAGTCCTACCCTCGCCCTGACCAGTCCTACCCTCGCCCTGACCTCCGGTACCACCAGCAGCATGTCACGTTGGACAGAAGCTCAACGAAACTAACGCCAGGAAGGGAGAACATACTCACCAGTCGGGCCACTGTCTCCCCATCCCAGCCTGGGAGGGAAAGCTCTTCAAAGGCGCATGTACCGGGGTTATAAATACCCCGGGACCACCGGGGTCCTGTCACAGGCTGGGGGGGTGAGTGACAGCTGAAGTAAGGCACCCGGGGGAGAGGGGCGGGGCGGGGGGGAGACGGCGATGTCTCCCGAGGTCCACGGGGACACGGCATTACCATGCCGAGGCCGCGGAACATCATTAAAGTTGCATTGAGTTTTGGGACGGGGGGGACGGGGGGCTCTGAGCTGCCAGTCTGTGTTCAAACCCGAGCGCCAGAACAAAGAGTCAAGGCTTTCTGGGGTATTTCTTTCCATTTTTCTCCGTCATTTTAATAGTCTTTCTCCAGGTGTCAGCTTCTCTGGCACTCTCTCTCTCTCTCTCTTGCACACTCTGCTGCTCTCTCTCTATCGCTCGCTCTCCCTTCGTTTCAAAGCCTCCCACCCTCTCTTCCTCTCTCGCTCTCGTTCTCTAAGTAACATGAGGGGCTTCGCAGTTGGCCAGCCCCTGTCGTTTAGTGACAAGATTGGAGTCAGAGAGTGGCTTGTAATGGCTAATCCACATCATACCGACGGAAAATTACTTTTTCAATGACAAGCAATAGCTTTCACTGTCAACTTACAAACCCCTTCCTGTAAACCTGTCCACCTGAAAGTAACGTATAATAAAGGCAGTTTCTGCTCGACACCAGGCCACTGCGAGGTTATGTAGCTCATGCATGGCTAGTCACTTGATCATTATTCAGTTTATCTTGGCTCTTTCTCATGACTTATTTCTGAAGGGAAGAGGTGCTTTAAAGGCAATAATATAATCAATTGGAATGGAATGGAATGACCTCAACTTGAATGGACTCAACTGGAGTGAACTCAACTGGAATGGACTCAACTGGAATGGACTCAACTGGAATGGACTCAACTGGAATGGACCCAACTGGAATGGACTCAACTGGAATGGATCCAACTGGAATGGACTCAACTGGAATGGACTCAACTGGAATGGACTCAACTGGAATAGAATCAACTGGAATAGAATCATCTGGAATGGCCTAGATTGGGTTGGTAATTTGCTCTATGTAGCCAAGAGAAATACTACAATCTGTATCCTGTAATCCTCATTAGCAGTATCAGCTGATTCACTTTGCCAGATCCTCGAATAAAAGGATTAATTTGGCGTGATACAATCACTTTCTTCGCACGTACAGGGGATTTTTTGGTAAAAATTTATTGGTAACTTTTACTCAAAAGTTGGGCTTCAATTCAAGATGTATTTAGAATGATTCATTAATACTTATACTTATACTTAATGCGACACGGATGCATAAAAACAATCATTATGCATTTTTTATGCTGACAGTAGTCAGCTTATCAGTTTCCAGAAACATTTGATTGTGTTAGCAATGCTAATGAGTCCTCCATTACCCCCATAATGCTTTACTTCAAGCACATCGTTCCTCGTAATGCTATGCTAATCCTGAGACATCACTAGATATTCAAAAGTCCTAACGCAACAATTAGGCTCCAAGGAGGTTGGAGTTTCCTTCTCGGCAACGTGTTGGCATCCATGTGTGCCTAAGAGTGCACGGTCCTCTGACGCCACCTCTCAGATCCCATCGGCTGGATTAAAGCTGTTGGTTCACAAACCATCATTAGATCAGGGAAACGATCTGTCTCTAGACTCAGTGATGGTGCTGTTGTACTGGGCCTTCTACTGCTACAACAGGGGGCAATTAGCTCCACAGAGGACAGTAAGACGAATGGAGGAAATACACAATTTAATTCAAAGGAAACATTGCTATCGGTTTCATAGCCTCACGAAAAAGCGGTTATGGAGAGAGTGTGAATGAAGCAATCGCATTTCACGGAGCTATAGCGCTTACCCGCAGACCCACGGGGGAGATCCCAGTCTCAACGCGGTCAGCTGTGCGCTGTCGGAGCGGGACGCTCACCGCGGCTAAACTCGCTGCCTAAAGGAGGGTTAGGGTTAGGGTTAGCCTAACCCTAACCCTAACCCACAGCCATGGCTCCCACCGAGGGACGCAGCGGGCCGGCCCTGGGCTCCCTGGGGGGTTCAGCCGGAGGTCTGAGTGCGGAGAAGAGACGAGGACGTGGATCTGAAGCCTTTAGCGAACAGCGCAGAGAGCTGCTTTATGTTGAGAACACACACACAGATTACACTGTAGAAACGTAAAGGTCCTCCAAAGAGGCAGTAAGTGGTCCTTTGATTATAGTGATTATTATGCAGTCCACTGTATGTGTTGGATCATTATGGATGATGGACCACTTACGACGGTCTTGTCACTATGCCGAAAGCATACCACAATACTATATCCATGTTTATAATTTGCCTTTGTATATTATACACACATACTGTACCAGCAGGGCAGAGTAGCAGAGGATTCCTTAGCATCGATGACAGCTCATGAAGACTGAAACACAGCAGTGATGCTTCACACCGCAGTACTGTGATCAGTGGCCCACATCCACCCATAGACCTTTACATGATGCTATCAAGCCTTCCCATACTGTGTTGTGTTTTAAGCTATATACTGTATATGTTAGCCACTTTTACCCACAAATTGAGCTTGAATTCAAGATGTGAAATTGGGGGAATATGTATTCTGACTGAATCATGAATACTTATACTTAATGCAACTTGCTATTACATTTAACGTCATATAAACTTTAGGTTTAGAAACGTTTTTTTATCTATATTTCTAAAAGTCAACATTTGTCATATTGATTCATTCAATCCATCCGTTCTCCAATGGATGGATTCTCTTATCCATCCATTGGAGAACGTATCGTCAAAAAGAGGGCTGACCGCAAGAGCGGGGTCATGAAGGTCAGAGAGCCCCCGGCCTGCACCCCATGGTCTGGGGAACCCCCACGGAGCCCCGGCCTGCACCCCATGGTCTGGGGAACCCTCAGGGAGCCCCGGCCTGCACCCCATGGTCTGAGGAACCCCCACGGAGCCCCCGGCCTGCACCCCATGGTCTGAGGAACCCCCACGGAGCCCCCGGCCTGCACCCCATGGTCTGAGGAACCCCCAGGGAGCCCCGGCCTGCACCCCATGGTCTGGGGAACCCCCACGGAGCCCCCGGCCTGCACCCCATGGTCTGAGGAACCCCCAGGGAGCCCCCGGCCTGCACCCCATGGTCTGGGGAACCCCCAGGGAGCCCCCGGCCTGCACCCCATGGTCTGAGGAACCCCCAGGGAGCCCCCGGCCTGCGCCCCATGGTCTGAGGAACCCCCACGGAGCCCCCGGCCTGCACCCCATGGTCTGAGGAACCCCCAGGGAGCCACAGGACTGACCCTCACTGTGATGGGGAGCAGAGCCCAACACCCCCCGCCCTCTGTCTGGGTACGCTCTCTGGTCCTATGGATGTACGGGATGTCTCTGGATCTCTCTCTCTCTGAGGCTCTCTATATGTGCCCCCCGCCCTCTGTCTGGGTACGCTCTCTGGTCCTATGGATGTACGGGATGTCTCTGGATCTCTCTCTCTCTGAGGCTCTCTATATGTGCCCCCCGCCCTCTGTCTGGGTACGCTCTCTGGTCCTATGGATGTACGGGATGTCTCTGGATCTCTCTCTCTCTGAGGCTCTCTATATGCGCCCCCCGCCCTCTGTCTGGGTACGCTCTCTGGTCCTATGGATGTACGGGATGTCTCTGGATCTCTCTCTCTCTGAGGCTCTCTATATGCGCCCCCCGCCCTCTGTCTGGGTACGCTCTCTGGTCCTATGGATGTACGGGATGTCTCTGGATCTCTCTCTCTCTGAGGCTCTCTATATGTGCCCCCCGCCCTCTGTCTGGGTACGCTCTCTGGTCCTATGGATGTACGGGATGTCTCTGGATCTCTCTCTCTCTGAGGCTCTCTATATGTGCCCCCCGCCCTCTGTCTGGGTACGCTCTCTGGTCCTATGGATGCACGGGATGTCTCTGGATCTCTATCTCTCTGAGGCTCTCTATATGTGCCCCCCGCCTCTGTCTGGGTACGCTCTCTGGTCCTATGGATGTACGGGATGTCTCTGGATCTCTCTCTCTCTGAGGCTCTCTATATGTGCCCCCCGCCCTCTGTCTGGGTACGCTCTCTGGTCCTATGGATGTACGGGATGTCTCTGGATCTCTCTCTCTCTCTGAGGCTCTCTATATGTGCCCCCCGCCCTCTGTCTGGGTACGCTCTCTGGTCCTATGGATGTACGGGATGTCTCTGGATCTCTCTCTCTCTGAGGCTCTCTATATGCGCCCCCGCCCTCTGTCTGGGTACGCTCTCTGGTCCTATGGATGTACGGGATGTCTCTGGATCTCTCTCTCTCTGAGGCTCTCTATATGCGCCCCCCGCCCTCTGTCTGGGTACGCTCTCTGGTCCTATGGATGTACGGGATGTCTCTGGATCTCTCTCTCTCTGAGGCTCTCTATATGTGCCCCCCGCCCTCTGTCTGGGTACGCTCTTTAAGATAGAGCAGCATCAACAAACGAAAAGGAGGATGGAATGCTAATCAGGTCGTGTGTTTGGTACAAAGCAGTGTGTGTGTGTGTGTGTGTGTTTGTGTGTTTGTGAGTTTCGATGTTTTGTAGAAGGACAGCAATGAATATGAAATCAGTCCAATTAAGAAGACTTTTGTGCGTGTGTGTGTGTTTTTGTGTCTTTGTATGTGTGGATGTGTGTGTGTGTGTGTGTGTGTGTGTGTGTGTGTGTGTGTGTGTGTGTGTGTGTGTGTGTGTGTGTGTGTGTGTGTGTGCGTGTGTGTGTGTGTGTGTGTGTGTGTGTGTGCGTGTGTGTGGGTGGGTGTGTTTGTGTCTTTGTGTGTGTGGAGCCTTGGAGTGGGAGGTGGGGTAGTAGGCTACACTGCTGTGGCTGCATGGTCCGTTACCATGACAACGAATCCCATCCCTATCTACACACAAACTTCAAACCAAACCAAAAAAAGATTCCCCAGTAATTCAGTTTGGTAAGCCTGTACCACTTTGCCCCTCTCCTTCTCCCTCTCTCTCTCTCTCTCTCTCTCTCTCTCTCTCTCTCTCTCCCTCTCTCTCCCTCTCTCTCTCTCTCTCTCTCTCTCCCTCTCTCTCTC
>NC_082402.1:179462-206365 GCF_031168955.1 Gadus macrocephalus
CTTATAATGTTTTTAAATTGCAATTGGAAATTGTATTATCTCACACTAAGCTCACTGAAGGGAGGTAACATGTAATGATAAGGGTATAGTTTTAATCGTGGATGTAAAGTGAATGGAACGTCTTGCATGAAATGTAAATTTAATACATTTATAATAAAGTTTCCATTTATTTCCCCCATGCACTGAAACCATTTGACCGCGACAAGAACAAACCTTGTTAAATTGTCGTGTACCCACTCTGGAATGGAAGATCTGTCTTACAATCGGACCAGGGTGAGTGAGCGGGAAGAGAAGATATTGTAACGATTAAAGTAAGATAGACAAGGGACCATCTAATAGATTCTTATCGTTAGTTTTTTTGCTGCATTGCAGTATGACTCCCTTCCTCACCCTCTCACTGGGAGAGAGAAAGGGTGAGATGCGAGAGGGACTGAGCGATAGAGAGAGAGGGATTGAGAGAAAGACAGAGAGACAGAGGGAGCGAGAGAGAGCGAGACAGAAGAGAGAGCAACTGAGTGAGAGAGGGACAGAGAGAGAGAGAGAGAGAGAGAGGAGAGAGAGAGAGAGAGAGAGAGAGAGAGAGAGAGAGAGAGAGAGAGAGGAGAGACGGAGAGAGCGAGAGAGAGAGAGAGAGAGAGAGAGAGAGACAGAGAGAGAGAGAGAGAGAGAGAGAGAGAGAGAGAGAGAGAGAGAGAGAGAGAGACAGGGAGAAACAGAGAATGTGAGAGAGAGAGGGATTGAGAAAAAGAGAGAAATTGAGAGTGAGACAGACAGAGAGAAAAAGTGAAAAGAGAGTGAAAGAGACGGACAGACACGGAGGGAGGGAGAAAGAGCGTGTGTGAGAGAGAGTGGTTGAAAGAGAAATAGGGTTGCGTCAAATTTGCATTACAGCCATAAAACATGAATCATGGATTTTTAATACTTTGGTGCAGAAACAATATAAATAGGAAACTACGACGAATAACTAAAGTTATGTGGCTGTTGTTTGCCTGTTTGAGTTCAGAAACTGTCCGGAGAGTCATTGTCTACCTTGTTCCATACCCATATCACACCCATATCACATCCATCATTAATCAATCCATTCATCTGTCCTTCCAAACACGCGTCAGCTCTCCATCATACACCCGTCAGAGCTTCATCCACCCCTCTGTATCAATCCAAAGCCATAGCTTTGGCCATCGGCCAAATTGCTCCGTGGATAGCACTAATCCTATACGCTTCTTTGCTTATGGGCACCTGTCAGAAGAACCCATCAGACGTCCACTTTGAGAACATCGATAACACAGCTGACGAGGTGGACCTCTCTCTCCCTCCCCTTCTCTCTCTCTCTCTCCCCCCCTCTCTCCCTCTCTCTCCCCTCTCTCTCTCTCTCTCCTCCCTCTCTCTCTCTCTCTCTCTCTCTCTCTCTGTCTCTCTCTCTCTGTCTCTCTCTCTCTCTCTCCCCTCTCTCTCTCGCTCTCCTCCCCTCTCTCTCTCGCTCTCTCCCCTCTCTCTCTCTCTCTCTCTCTCTCTCTCTCTCTCTCTCTCTCTCTCTCTCTCTCCTCGGTTATTTTCTGCTCCGATGGATCAACTCCTGATTCGGAGAGAGGCAGGGCGAGGTCCGGGTATTGGCAGCTCTTACCTCTCAGAACTCACCGACCTCTCTCCCTACGACCGCTCTAATGGCTCGACACGCCTGCAGGGAGAGGCAGTTGGAATCAAAGGGCGGGCGTTTTGGCTCTCTGGTTGGCCTAATTGAGCAGAGGAACAACCACGTGGTAGCTAGAGGTAGGGGTCTTCTGATTGAACCAATTGGATCCGATTAGATGACTTACTGCCTGTGATTATATTTTAACAAACCTTTGAAGATAGAAGCCCTTTTCCCCCAAAAAATTTTTTGGGATATCGACCAAAAAAATAAATATATAAAGCCTTTGAAAAGCCTTTGAAAAGCCTTTGAAGCTGTGTCTGAATTTCAATAGTGAAACTGCCTGACACATAAAATACAAAAATTGTCTGAACCTTCCTGAACAGGAAGAGGAACAGCTGGCGGTGTCTATTCTTCACGGGCCAGTGGTTGTCTTCTCCTACGCCCCACCTCCCCCCACTGAAGCTGTAAACAACACCGACAACGACACACAGCTGCACACCAACATGATATTGTACATAATTACATACGAGTTCACCAACAGGGGATGCAGCCCATCCCCATGCATTACCATCCACTCTCATATTCTATAGGACCGGCCGGCACAGTGAAGCTGTGGCGTCTGCTCTGATAAATGTCAGCTTGAAGCAGCTGCCTCAGAGGAGGGGGGGGGGTCCCCTGGGCCCCCCCCCCCCTCACGGTGCTGGTGGTCGGCCATTTTGCGCCGTGGCATTTGATACGAATCAAATGAGTCTGGGATTTATCTGACGTGTCAGCACTAGCAGGAGGGGAAGGGGGCGGGGGTCCAGACGCCGAGCTGACAGGTTCCGGGTTTGAGCCCCGAGTGTGTGTGTGTGTGTGTGTGTGTGCGTGTGTGTGTGTGTGTGTGTGTGTGTGTGTGTGTGTGTGTGTGTGTGTGTGTGTGTGTGTGTGAGTGTGTGAGTGTGTGTGTGTGTGTGTGTGTGTGTGTGTGTGTGTGAGTGTGTGAGTGTGTGTGTGAGAGTATGTGTGAGTATGAGTGTGAGTGTGTGTGTGTGTGAGTGTGTGAGTGTGTGTGTGAGTGTGTGTGTGTGTGAGTGTGTGTGTGAGAGTGTGTGTGAGAGTGTGAGTGTGTGAGTGTGTGTGTGAGAGTGTGTGCGTGAGTGTGGGAGTGTGTGTGTGAGAGTGTGTGTGAGAGTGTGAGTGTGTGAGTGTGTGTGTGAGAGTGTGTGCGTGAGTGTGGGAGTGTGTGTGTGAGAGTGTCTGCGTGAGTCCGTGTGTGAGTGAGAGTCTGTCTGTCTTTGTGGGAGTGAGTTAATGAGCTTGTCAATGTGTTTGCGCGAGGGTGAATGTAAGCTATTCACAGCAAAAGCGTTCTGATTGGCCGGCGTGTCTATGAAAGCGTTCTGATTGGCCGGCGTGTCTATGAAAGCGTTCTGATTGGCCGGCGTGTCTATGAAAGCGTTCTGATTGGCCGGCGTGTCTATGAAAGCGTTGTACAGCAACTCAGTCGGTTAGACGGTCGCTATCTCGGAGCCTATAGACACGTACGTGCAGAGATACATGCTGTCCATTGCCTTCAGTTCACATTGTATACATTCAATTTACATTCAGAGCCTTTAGCAGGCACTTTTATCCAAAGCTACAATATGTGTTGTATTTTTCAGAAGAAAGAAAACCAAGACTATATCGCTGTCGGTACAGTAATGGTGGTCAAAGAACCAAGTGCCAAGCACGCACAAACGCTAGGTTAACCCATTCCTCGTATACAACAAAGATAGAAGCCGCTATACAACTAAGTACTATAACTAGAACTGCAAGCAGTTATGCAGGGGTCCAAGAAGTGTGCATTTCGCCGGCACAACGCAACAAGAAATGTGCATTTCGCCGGCACAACGCGAAGCATGTGTTCAAAACGCTACCCTGAACCTGTGGATACAAAGGATTTGACTGTGGTAGGAGTAGCGAGAAGTCAGTGTAGCGTTTTCGCGGCGAAATTTTGTAGAAGATACACAATTTCCTCGTTTATTGCGCCCCCTGATGGCGAAATATTCCGATTATTTTATTGAACGCCAGTAGGGGTAGCATCGACATGTGTCAAAAATTTGGACTTGATCCGATGTCTAATTTTGGATCTTTTTAGATTTTTGATTTTCCACGTCTAATTTAGCTAATAAACCAATATCTAAAATGCTACCGTTTCGTCGTCGAAAGTCGGATCAAAAAACTGTCCGAGGGTTTCTTTGCGTGTGCGTCAGAAGATGCTGTTTGCAAAGTTTGGTGTTGATTGGTGGAAAAATGTGGGAGGAGTAGCGGAAAAACATTTTTGCGGTTTTCGCGATTTAGCAAAAAATATTTATTGACGCAAATGGGCGTGGCCTAGGCCAGAAGATGCAGCAGACTCCAGTGCATCTGTGTGTACAAGTTTTTGGACTCTGGGAGGTTCGGTGTGGGAGTTATAGCCGCAAACGCGTATTCCTTGGTATAGCGCCACCTAGTGGCCGGCATGTCTGGATTTGGTCGTCTGCGTACTGTTCACGGACCTGGATCTAGTCATGCAATTGGCGTGTGTGCACCATTTACGGTTTGGGCTGTGGTACCACTTCTAGATGGGAAGTATAATAAAAAAAATCCTTACAAAAACAATAGGGATCCAACCTGTTGGCTTGGACCCCTAACTAAGTACTACATACAATAAGGTTGTATGTTGTACTGTATTTAAGTGCCAGGACGTACAACGTACAATAAGTAGGAAGGGGATGGCTGTGCGGAGTCTAGGGGAACTCTGAACAGGGGAGTCCAGGGGGACTCTGAACCGGGTTAGGGTTAGGGTTAGAACTCTGAACAGGAGAGTCTAGGGGGACTCTGAACAGGGTTAGGGTTAGGGTTAGAACTCTGAACAGGAGAGTCTAGGGGGACTCTGAACAGGGGAGTCCAGGGGGACTCTGAACAGGGTTAGGGTTAGGGTTAGAACTCTGAACAGGGGAGTCCAGGGGGACTCTGAACAGGGGAGTCCAGGGGGACTCTGAACAGGGTTAGGGTTAGGGTTAGAACTCTGAACAGGGGAGTCCAGGGGGACTCTGAACAGGGTTAGGGTTAGGGTTAGAACTCTGAACAGGGGAGTCCAGGGGGACTCTGAACAGGGGAGTCCTGAGTGAGTTTCTATACATCAAGGTCATTCCTGCGGGGTTGAATGCGTAGCGGCAGCAGCAGAAGGCAGTGCTCTGCCCCAGCCACTGGGACCGTAGTGCACCAAGGAGATCAATAGATCAATAGATCAATAGATCCATAGATCAATAGGGGAATCAGCGGTGAAGGCCGTGAGTCACAGGACGCGTGCGGAATGGGAATTAGTCTGCAGGATCAATGGACTCTATACAATAACAGTGACACAACCTCCCCTTCCCGCACACAACACACAAACAGGGACGAAAATATATCGACGTATGCACATGCAAGCACACGCTTATACATACATACACACACACTCACACACACATAAACACACACAGACAAACACACACGAACAAGCACACAGATACACACACCCACACAGTGACAGTAATATGTTGACGTATGCAAGTATATGCCTACACACACCCACACATACACATATGCACAGACGCACGTGCACACACAAATATATTGATACATGCACTTGCACGCACATGCCTACCAAACGATGACACATACACACACACACACATACACAAACGCACACATGCTGTAAACATATACACAAACACACACAAATGCATACATGTGCACACACAAACATGCACACACACAAACATGCACACACACAAACACGCACACACACACACGCACGCACGCACGCACGCACGCACGCACGCACGCACGCACGCACGCACGCACGCACGCACGCACGCACGCACGCACGCACGCACGCACGCACGCACGCACGCACGCACGCACGCACACACACACACACACACACACACACACACAAGGGAAGCTGACATCACCAGTGGCCATCAAGTCAATTCAAATGGAGCACAAGATTATATAGAAACATAAATATATAATCGATTGATTAGGATCAATACCACCATATTGCACTAATCAGCGTTTCCTGAATGTCTGTCAAGGCTGATTTAATGATTAATTAATTATTCATTAACAATAAAGGGGATTCTACCTTAATTCGATCCCCTGGGAGAGAAAGGTCCAACGGGGTGCTACAGGTAGTCTAGAGGTTAAGGTGCTTTACTGCTTGGGGAGGGTTCCGGGTTCAAACCCCAACATCCAGTCTACCTACGGGCCCTTGATCAGCCCCCCACCCCCCACCCTGTCGGCTCCTTCATGGCATGGAGCTGCAAATCAACTGCATGACAACATGGACCCCTTTGGAAAAGGTTGAGACAAATAGTACTTATTCATCTTACATAAAAGTATTTAGATAAAATATATTATTTGTGCGTCAAGGCATATATAATACATCTCAAAAGTATTCCAGTATACAAAACCGTTGACAAATAGTCCACTGATCTACTACACACTGATCTACTACACACTGATCTACTACACACTGATCTACTACACACTGATCTACTACACACTGATCTACTACACACCGATCTACTACACACCGATCTACTACACACCGATCTACTACACACCGATCTACTACACACCGATCTACTACACACCGATCTACTACACACTGATCTACTACACACTGATCTACTACACACCGATCTACTACACACCGATCTACTACACACCGATCTACTACACACCGATCTACTACACACCGATCTACTACACACCGATCTACTACACACCGATCTACTACACACCGATCTACTACACACCGATCTACTACACACCGATCTACTACACACTGATCTACACACTGATCTACTACACACTGATCTACTACACACTGATCTACACACCGATCTACTACACACTGATCTACTACACACTGATCTACTACACACCGATCTACTACACACTGATCTACTACACACCGATCTACTACACACCGATCTACTACACACCGATCTACTACACACCGATCTACTACACACTGATCTACACACTGATCTACTACACACTGATCTACTACACACTGATCTACTACACACCGATCTACTACACACCGATCTACTACACACCGATCTACTACACACTGATCTACACACTGATCTACTACACACCGATCTACTACACACCGATCTACTACACACCGATCTACTACACACTGATCTACACACTGATCTACTACACACTGATCTACTACACACCGATCTACTACACACCGATCTACTACACACCGATCTGCTACACACTGATCTACACACTGATCTACTACACACTGATCTACTACACACTGATCTACTACACACTGATCTACTACACACTGATCTACTACACACTGATCTACTACACACTGATCTACTACACACGATCTACTACACACCGATCTACTACACACCGATCTACTACACACCGATCTACTACACACTGATCTACTACACACTGATCTACTACACACTGATCTACACACTGATCTACTACACACTGATCTACTACACACTGATCTACACACCGATCTACTACACACTGATCTACTACACACTGATCTACTACACACCGATCTACTACACACCGATCTACTACACACTGATCTACTACACACTGATCTACTACACCCTGATCTACTACACACTGATCTACTACACACTGATCTACTACACACTGATCTGATTCATCACAGCACAGTGCAGGGAGCTGGCGAGGCCTACACTCAAGAGCCTTCACCACTCCCTCATTCTCAGGGAGCACTGTCCTCCATGGAGAGCACGTTAAGCGATGATAGAGTTCGGAGGCCACATGCCGTCTGAAAAGCAGGGGTCCGAGAAGTAAAGGAATACAAAACGAGGCGTAACTTTTTTCCAGACAAATCTGATGTTCTACATTTTAGTTTGTATAAAATGTAGGATATTATATGATAATGGTATCAGAGATACGATAAGTATGATACAATTATAATAAACTGGAATAAGATTATAGATAATGAGGATATTATATACAATTGTATGATTAGGATATATAAGAAAAAATGCCATTTGGTGGGGACTTCGATCCAAAGTACCGTGCATCATGGATGCAGCCATTATCCCGGCCTGGTATGACGTGTTAGGACATTACACTCTGGAGCGTGGGACGACAGCACACTAACGTGCATCAGAGAAACCAGGGGCGTGGATGAAACGGATGCCATGCAGCAGCCTACATCTAGACGGACATATTACTGCACTCATTGATGCTGTGGCTTCCACTGGCATTACCCCCGTCGTTCATCTGAGGTCCCACAGCCACCTCACCATCACCACCATCACCTCCTCAAGCTAAAGCCCATTTCCAACGTTAGATCATTGAATTTCTGACCTCGTTGTTCAACGCGCCGTTATCTGTGGTCACTGTCTAGACGTTGCCCTACTAATCAGTACCGACTCGAAATGTCCTCATCATAAAAATATTATTATGCTCATATCCAAGAGGCCTCACAGAGCAGACCACACACATACAGCCTTTTAAAAACCTGAAAGCCAATTAAATTTATTTTGATGGATGTTCTATTCCATGGAGAGACAACTTGCATCATGTGGGATAATGAATCAATAATTAACCATATCTGAAATGAGTTATATTGTTAACAGGAACCCCTTCCGATACTGTTTTACGTCTCCCACTGTGGTTGCGCTAACCTAGAACAGGAATATTTATCAAACCCCACAGAGTGTCACGCCAAGCCAGCCTGGAGGAAACCACAGCTGAGGCAGGCTGATGGTTTCAGCTGAGGGCTGCAGACTCACCCCCTGCTGGGTTTAATAATGCTCTCACTCTTCGCGGACTCTCGAGCTGAAAGGCGGAAAGCATTTTGTCACTCACAGTCGCTGATTCAGGACAGCCTCCAATTTGGCTTGACAGTCTGTTGGCTGCACATCAGAAAGCATCAATGCACTTCTCTGTTGCTGATCATTTCCCCAGCATTGAGAGCACTCAATAGAGTTGTTACAAAATCAACTTAAATCTACCATCAGCAAACGAAAACCTTGTTATTGCTGTGACTGGCATGAGCAACACTGTGGCAGTTCCAAGCACAACAATGTCTCATCATAATGACAAATCACTTCACAATAAAGTGCTGAAGAATGACCCAAAAAACATGACTACCACCACAATAACAAACCCTGCAAAGCTCTGAAAGCATCGGTGGTCGCTGCAATGGGACATGTTTCGTCGTGATGTTCAAGCCCTATACAGTACATGCTTTAACATCCCCCTATTGTGCAGCTAATCATTCATGGTAAGCATTTGCTTGTTTATAATCGTTTATGCCGCATAATTACATGTGCCACAATTACATTTCCCTTATGAGGTATTCGTATGTTTATGTGTCCGCTATAGGCGGCAAACGCCGACGCCAGCGGCTGCACGGACAGCTATTGTTGGGGCTGTGGGCGTTGCTATGGTGAATAATAATGCATCCTAATGGGTTCCTCGCACTTAATCAGTCCGTGGCTAAAAGCACCAACCCACGTTCTCTTAGACAGCCCTCTGGTTCTCATCGCCTTCTGTCCGTACGGCTGATCTGAGAGGGCTGAGGCCTCAGCGGCAGGGCCCAATCAGGGCTCAGGGTTAGGATCTCCACCCAGGCCGACCAATTGCAGCCTTCGGAATGTGGGGCCAGGCCCATGTCCCCTCAAACAGGGTTCTCCTGTTCCTTATTGAGTACTGAAGCATGCGCCGAGGTGGTCTGTATGACCGTCCTTACATCCTCCAGTGAGGATCAATGCTAGGCTTAAGCTGCCCTGTAAAACCAATTCACTATAAATATTATAAGTCGGTGTGATCTAGTGAAAAGTGCTGGTTCGCTAGTCTGAAAATGGAAGTTTAATTATTTATTATGATATACTATACTATGATATACATTGCCGATCAGATATGAACATCTTAGTAGTAGTATCTTGTTTTTGCTATAATGAAGTCAAATTACATTAAATTAATTAATTATATAAAATAATGACAAATTAAGTGCTTATAGATTTATAGTGGTTGAGGCTTGAGCAGCTGGAACGGTTCCTCTGTTTCTGTTCTAGGCTACTTTCTCATCCGTTCGTTTTGGCAAGTTGTTTAATTTGATGGGAAAGTCCAGCCCCACTTCCAGGTGGCTGCAGGCCCCCCAGACCCCATCCCGTCGGTCCATTCGTTGAGGCCCCCATGGGACAGTCTAACATCTGTTCCCCTGACAGGTGTGGGTGTTCTGCTGCTGTTCCAACAGCCTGGGGTCCTCCCCGTTTTGATTAGAGCTTTCTGGATTCCCGTCAGCTGAGCGTCTAACATTATGTCCTAATTCCCCCCCCCCCCCCCCCCCCCAATTGAGGAATCCTCTTGTTGCCCGATTCCTCCGCCTCCTACCCTCTAAGCTACACAATGTGAATGTGGAGATTACAGTGAACACAGATCGGGGGTTGAAACTCTGCCAGGAACGTATCCGATCACGTAGAAGAGGGCACAGTTCAAGCCCGATGCACGGGGGAAATTAGCCACTTTGCACACTGGATGAACCAGGGATTAGACACAATTAAATGGATCCGGATGCACTCCATAATGCAATGAAGCTCAATCCCATGGATGACTACCGCCGCTACCAAAATATTGGCAGAGTGCTAAAGTACTAAAGATGATAGTAGTCGGGAGGGACAGGTCCACACTGTTCGGTCTACCAGCAGGTGTCCTAAAGGCTTTGGATGAAAGCCTTCCGCTCAACGGCTCAATACTAAAATACAACCAGAGCCCCATCTAAAAGTTTCCCTATGAAGGCTCTTCAACTTCAACTGTGGAACCCTTTGTTGACTCCAGTCGGCTGGGAGCCTGCCGGGCTCCCTGCCGAGAGGACTCCTGGTATTTATAGTCTGAGTCGATGGGATGGGTGTGGAACTGTGGCACATTGATTGCTATTGATCGGGAAATGCTGTGCGTGCATGAGCAGTGCTGCGTAATGATCAGAGAGGTACACATAGATACACACAAACCAGTTGCATGGGGTTTGTTTTGTTTTGGCGGGACGCTGGACCGCACCGTTTGGGGTATTCTGGTAACAGAACTATCTTGGTTCTGATGAGGTCTCTATGATGTATCAACTCCCCAGATAAAGAATATAATTGTGTTGGGATGCATGAAGTAAAGTGATAGAATAAAGTCACAATAATTTGAATAATCAATGTTCGTTTTACCTTGTAGGTTAATTTTCTAATAAAATGTGAATGGACCTTTTTGTGAAATGACAATGTAGAAGTAATTCTCCAGCCCGACAGTATGAAACCATTACATGTTCTTATCCAAACCGACTCACAGTGAATTCAGCTTCTACTGACGAGCAGGTAGGGCCCAGGGTCATCTGGCTCCAGGAGGAGCCCTACCTGCTCTACTGATGAGCAGGTAGGGCCCAGGGTCATCCGGCTCCAGGAGGAGCCCTACCTGCTCTACTGATGAGCAGGTAGGGCTCATCAGTAGAGCAGGTAGGGCCCAGGGTCATCTGGCTCCAGGAGGAGCCCTACCTGCTCTACTGATGAGCAGGTAGGGCCGGGGGTCATCTGGCTCCAGGAGGAGCCCTACCTGCTCTACTGATGAGCAGGTAGGACCGGGGGTCATCTGGCTCCAGGAGGAGCCCTACCTGCTCTACCGATGAGCAGGTAGGGCCCAGGGTCATCTGGCTCCAGGAGGCCTCCATGAAGTCTGTGAGCTCTGCCATCCTAGAGCCTTCGGGCTGGGAGTCAAACACCCTGACCACTAGAGGTAGCATTAAGCTGAGTTATCCTTTATGGTCCCTTTAGGGGGAAATCCTTTGTCTGCTTTTGACCCATCCGGGAGCCGGTGAACACACACACACCCAGAGGAGTGACCGGTCAGAGGTCCACACAGAGGAGTGACCGGTCAGAGGTCCACACAGAGGAGTGACCGGTCAGAGGTCCACCCAGAGGAGTGACCGGTCAGAGGTCCACCCAGAGGAGGGACCGGTCAGAGGTCCACCCAGAGGAGTGACCGGTCAGAGGTCCACACAGAGGAGTGACCGGTCAGAGGTCCACACAGAGGAGTGACCCGGTCAGAGGTCCACACAGAGGAGTGACCCGGTCAGAGGTCCACACAGAGGAGTGACCGGTCAGAGGTCCACACAGAGGAGTGACCGGTCAGAGGTCCACTCAGAGGAGTGACCGGTCAGAGGTCCACACACATGGTGCCACACGGCCCTCCCGGAGCAGTGGGCTGCCGCAGTGCAGCACCCGGGGAGCAGGCGGGGGTCTCAGGTGCCCTGCTCAAGGGCACCTCATCCGTGGATGAGGACGTAGGAGACTGCTGCACAACTACTCCCCACGCCCACATTTTTGCCTACCGGTCGGGAGTCAAACCGGCCACCCTCCGGTTACCGGCCCTTCACCAGTGGCCCACGGATGCCCAGCATATTAACCAATCACGTAACATTTGACCACCGGTGACATGAGATGGATCACAGCGTGTTCCCTAGGCCCTGCCCATAAGGCCTTCCCCTCCATCCCCCTCCGCCGTCCACATCGTTTGGTCCTCTTCGCACAAATCCATTTAAATCCCCAAGGACCAAATCTACTCTGCTAAATGCCCAAAATGTAAACGTAAAATCCTCCTCCTACGTTTTGTCAAATGTACCAAACAAATGTTTGAACATAACTATGTAGTATTCGTGTTTATATGTAATAACTATGTAATAACTTGCAAATAGGTCACATTGCAGAGGTAAGATACAGACTCTGAATGTCGTTTTGAGATATCAGCAACCCCAAAGAAGCTGTTACTTCTTCACTAATTGAGTTTGAACACGAGCAAAGCATTTGAGATGGATGCTTTGCTGACGATTAAAAATTATGAATAAAAAGATTTGGTACAACAAATGAGATGGAATAGTGTGTTAGGTTATATAATGCAGTTTCAATCTTAGAGATTTGGTCTTGAGGGGGCATTAGTGAAATATTTCTCGTTTTTATCCTTTTGCCAAGCAAACGTTCTTTGGCGAATAGCAGAGAATATCCATCATCAAGTGTTTATCAGATTAGATGACAATTCTGCACCAACGCCAAAATACAGCTTAGCCATGCTAATGTTAAACTCTGCTCAACCAAAGATACAAATCTGTCCAAATAAGAATCACTCACACATAGCTAATGTGTCTTCCGAAAAATATATACACCGTGGCGAAGCGTCCCACAACTCTTAATCTTTCACAGGCTCTTGTGATCAAACGAGCAGATTGAATGTACCGCTTCAGAATCCAATTTAATTTCGCAAAGACATGCCTGCTCTCTTTCCTCTTTGATTTCCACTCACAGACCAAGACGGCTGGCCAGCTGAGACTGCTCCCTGTAGGGAGGAGACAGGCTGCTGGGGCCTGGGCTAACCGCCCACATCCCTCAGCCCTCCACCGCTCGTTCCCCTCCCTACTAGATAACTAAGTATGCAGTTTGCAGTTAGTTACGCCTGCCTTCCAGATTTCAGATATTCTCCTCATGTCCGTAAATGTAGATGCATCTGTGTTAATTATCTGCATTTGTTATTATCTGTTATCTAATAATGTGGACCTCCTCCAGCTTAAAAACAAACAAAGCTATCGCCCAGGTCTTGATTAAACAGCAAATATCAGCCACAGAATACTAATGCATGATGAATTGAATTGTATAAGTGAAGAAAGACATTTTTCAGGGTTGTCTCGTTGCATACAAAGTCGAGCCTCAAGGACACGATGGGCTGCATTGTGTGTTCACGTGTGCAGTGGACGAAGGCTAACACGGACGGGGAGACATGGGCGCAGGAGGCGTTGCCAGGTGTCAGCGGACGCTGGAGATACTGTTTCCCTCCCACGGCATGGTGTGCTCTCTGTACAGCACCACACTGAGCCTCACAGATGTCCCATCTGGCTGCAGTAAAGCAGTGGTAATCCTGGGCCAGGTGAGCTCAGACCACCGGGGATGAGAGGGTGGCTGTTACTGGAGCCATTTGCATTTGTGCATGAATTATACAATAATAATAGAATAAAAGGTGTGAACCGAAAGAGGATGCTGAACTTAATCCTGTGTTACTGCTTAACGGTCTGGAACACTGCAGGCATCACGGTGGATTAGATCAAAGCGCTGCCTAATACTTGGTTCCGATTGGTCGATAACGCTCCAGGCTGGTGCATTCCTTTTTACAATAACCGCAGGACTTTGCCTTTTATCTGTTCAAAATCAATACAAATCCTACATCAACAACAATGGTTTATACAATGATTGGCCAAATGTTTCCCTTAAAAATGCAAGAATATTATAAGAAGAATATTTCAATTCCAGCTGATAAGGCAGATAAAAAAACAATGTTATGTGCTTTGATGGTGATAAGCCATCACCACCCCTGTCTGAAATCACTTTACAATAATGGTAGAGCGTGTTGTGGTTTAGTACTAACTTAAAGGCAAACATTACACCACCACGTGTGAGTTTGATTAGCGATTACAAGCCGTTTAATAATCAGAAAATCTGGACACGCCCACTTGTGATGTCAGAGAAGGTCAATTTTCAGACCGGCTTGTAACGACAAATCACACTCACACCTGGGGGGACAATATGTCATCTCCGAATAGAATAATAACAATCCAACCTTGTAACATCACAAGTGTTCACAGAGATCCCATTCCAGTCAAACAGTATTTAGCGAGGACAAACCTTTTAAAAAATCGAATATTATGTGACATCAGAAGCAACCACCTTGGAGTCCTATTGCACACTCCCAATTGGTAGAGTCCACCAGGGAGGTGATTGGGCAGCTGTCCTGTCCATCAGACATCTGGATTGACAGCCCTACTCATGATGTCACAGGTATATTAGAGACGGCTTGTGTTCAGCCTCACAGCTGGTGGTCACAGAAAATTAACGTTCTTCTCGTAGCTTGATGCGACGCTATCAAAAGGCCAATTCAGACACACTTCTGCCGTCTTTGTTTCCCTTCACACTACAAAACACACAACACAATTAAAAAAATCGTTGGCACTCACAAACTAATTGGTCTGTCATTTTCATGAGTGTGTGAAAGACAATAAAAAATCCTGAAGCAGCCGACGTGTGCCGCGCGCCAGAGAGCCGGTGGACGAGATGTTGTGTTTCCATGGCAACACACTCTCTCTTGACATGCCTGGATGTTTCTCACACTGGCCTGCTGCACGCAGCCAGCACCGACTGATGGGAGACATTAACAAAAAAGCGTTTGAAGTGTGCGGTTCCTGACGGAACAAGAATGTCAGTACGGGGGATAATGAATCGCCAAACACGCTGGGGAGGACGACCTCAGGACAGAGAGGGATAAACGTGTGCAACAGAGCGCCATTCTTTATATTTGACTCCCGGTCGCGACACTTAAAAAAACACCTGGGGACGCGTTGCAATCAATCAGCAATCAGTTTAATGGTTGGGTGAAAGAATCAACAAACGCATCAATAACATAACATTCGCAGCCCTGATTGCAAACTCCCACACAGAACAGTTTGAATAGAGTCAACACATGGCGACAAATGTGACGCTGCACAGACAAATAAATACTAATCAAATATGGTAAATAAATACAGATATAATATGGTATAAATACATGGGAATCGATTCCTTCAGTAAGGTATAAATAGGTTAAAACTGCACACAACAGCAGCATATAAATAGTGAATAACAAGCATATTTTGTCATTATAACTTAAATTTGACTGAACACACACAAGTTGTATGAAAACATAAGGAAACGGCCAAAAGGGAAAGCCAAAAAGTAGCAGTCCTAGGAGATAATCAGCGCTAGAGCAGAGCAAACCTCCTTTTTCTCAGATTGTCGAATTTGCATTTCCACTGAACAGTTAAACCATGTAGTTGTGAAGAAATGCACTCTAGAAGTGGGTAGAATCACCGTTGATGGTGACTGATATTGAACAAGCGATTAACTAGGCTGCAATAAGATGTGCAGGAACGCATTCAGAAACCAATTCAACCATCTGGAACATCAACACAACAAGAACAAGAGATACTGCTACTCCCTCTCAGCTTCAGCTTCACGGACATCGGTGTGGGGTCTTTGGTGCACATTCTGTTTACTTGTAGGGGTGATTACGGTGCAGATGAGAGGTCTTGGCACGCTTTGAAAGCCCGACCCTGATTGGCCGAGCACAGGTCTTCAGTGGCTCCAGTCTCCGGTGTGGATCGGTCTGTCCTGAAACCGCCAACAAAACACAAGTTTTAATTAACGTTATGTAACATCCATCTATCTGTACTGTAATGTTTGGTATCGGAATGGGCGGAGGACTTCAAAATGGCGGATATTACCCACCAAGCTTTTCTTTCATTACCCCTAGCACAGCATTATATTTACGTAATATACATTTACATGCAGCTGTGTTTACAGGTAAAAAGGATTGTTATCCCATTCCGCTAAAACATATCCATCAGCTCGGCCAGCATCACGACTGAGAGCTTCGCCATGCAGATATAGACCGCTTAATACACGCTCTTTGGTGAGTGATTCACCCTACTGTGACCCCATGCCTCTGAGCATGAGCCCGAGTCGCCCCAGTCTGAATGGGCCAATGAAATGCTCTAGAGCCAACAAGAGATGCTCCGCTACAGAATTACTGCTACAGGTTTACAACTTTATAATATCCTTTTCAGAAAGTATATCAACATCAGACTTCTTCAACAATAGGCGTGTGAAGGGAGATAAACCAGAAGCATAGAGATCCCAACCCTTGCAGAAGAACAGAAAGATAATCAAAATAATGTGAAATAATGAACTCAGTCTATGAGCTGATCCCCTGGACAGTATGAAACAGCTCTATTATTTCATAAATTGAGAAACCGTCCGATACTAAAGGATATGAGAACCAAGGGAAACTCATTGCTGGTAATTAGTTTTCGCTACAGCTTGCAAATGCATTGACTCCGACACCGGTTCAAACACTGAAATGGCCTGTCTAATGTTCATTTATAGATTGCTCTTTTGCTGGTTATGCTTTGAAATCTATATTTTTGTAGGAAAACTTTAAGGCTGAGAGGAGAGGAGTCTGTTTTTCCAGATGCTACACACACTGATGCTGATTGATTTGAGGTTATTCTTAACTAGTTTGTTACCAAGTCAGTTCCGATTTGGTTATTAAGTCAATAACTGGCCTCTTCGGTAACATTCTGCTTCACACTGTCTGTCTGGTGTACGTAGTCAGTAAGTAGCAAACTAAGATCAACTAAGCCAACAGAATAGAGAGCACAGGCCACTGATTCCCCCCTCCACATCCAAAGTCCCATTGATTACAGGGGCGTCTGCAGTGGTTATAATTGTTCTTGGTCATTTGGTTGGTGGGTGGTACATTTGTTTTATCGATCCAATGACAGGGACCATTAGGGTCCAGTCCTAGCGTTTACCACAGTACACCCATGGGCTTCAATATCTACATGTCAATACTATAATTAAAGCAAGCCATTTCATTTCATTTGTGATACTGTGAACGTAGCAACCAGTATTGCATTGGCTAGGCCCTCTTCTTTACCTGCACATTACCTGCACATTACCAGCAAGATATGAGCGTTAGGCATGGCGATGATTGGGGTACTCACGTTGGCTGTACTGCATCCCTGACAGCTGAGACTGGAAGGACGGGCTCCACACCAGTTCTTTCTCTTTCTTCTCCCTGGACTCAGGAACTGCTGATACTGCCCGATGGATGATGTGGTCTTCTTTTTTCTCATTCTCTTTAGATGATTAAATGGTATTCTTACATTTAATGGCGTTACAGTTCAACTATAGTATCATGGGGTTATAAACAGGGAATTGAGAGTTGGACATCTGTGATGAAATTCACTATAGAAATGCTGGTGTGACCTTCTCAAACACATTCTGGAACACTCCCTAAAATGGCTAGCCTTTAAATAAAAAAGCTTTTCCCAGCTCCTGAAAAATAAATAAAGATGATTTTTGATTTTCATTAACATTTGACTGTGATTCCAAAAAGAGGCTTTGAATTTTGAATTACAGAGCGCTTCCAAATATGCTCCAAATGCATTCCTGGAACTGTCTATGGTTCTGTCCTTGGCTGACACCCATTTTGAAAGTTGTGAATTTGAGGGATTACCTCATTGCTTTCCAATTGTTTTGACAGGCAATTTCTCATGTGTTTTTTCCCCACTGTGGTCTTTATCGACCTCTGCCAGTATCGTGGTCCCAATCGTATTTATCTATTAGTATACTAATATTACATTTTGGTAAGTTATTCGGATGAAGGAAGGGTTCGATTGATTGACCTTAAAGTGAATGGTAAGGGTAGGATGATAAAGGGGGTGTCTAGGGATGTACTGATATCAGTATTGGAAGTCTGACACCAGGTTCATTTGTGCTCATGAATAATAACCCTTATACAAAGATTCAAAATGAAACTATACTAAAAAAGTATTGGATATGGACATTTGTCCCAAGTTCCTGCATATTATGATTCAGGTATCACCATCGTATGGTAACATCGGGCCTCAAACAGCCAATCAGGTATCACCATCGTATGGTAACATCGGGCCTCAAACAGCCAATCAGGTATCACCATCGTATGGTAACATCGGGCCTCAAACAGCCAATCAGGTATCACCATCGTATGGTAACATCGGGCCTCAAACAGCCAATCAGGTATCACCATCGTATGGTAACATCGGGCCTCAAACAGCCTATCAGGTATCACCATCGTATGGTAACATCGGGCCTCAAACAGCCAATCAGGTATCACCATCGTATGGTAACATCGGGCCTCAAACAGCCAATCAGGTATCACCATCGTATGGTAACATCGGGCCTCAAACAGCCAATCAGGTATCACCATCGTATGGTAACATCGGGCCTCAAACAGCCAATCAGGTATCACCATCGTATGGTAACATCGGGCCTCAAACAGCCAATCAGGTATCACCATCGTATGGTAACATCGGGCCTCAAACAGCCAATCAGGTATCACCATCGTATGGTAACATCGGGCCTCAAACAGCCTAAGATCTCCCCAGCGATCCTTTAGCACATCTGAACCCCGTTGCTAGAGCCTGAAGGTGTTCTGTGTGGAGATGTTTAGAGAAACCTCCCGTGTACGTACCTTCTCTGTGCTCCCCTGCGGAGTACATTGAGTCCTCCCCGTCCAGGCAGGGCGGCCTCCAGTCTGCGGGGGGGACCTGCTGGTCAGGCTCACTGGTCCCAGTATCCTGAGGAGGGGCCACTGGTTCTGGAGAACATCCATGAGCCATCAGGCCGCAGACTCCCCTGCCGTCTTCATCGTTGTCTTTCATTCTCAGGGAGATGGCTGCTTCAATGTCTGCGAGGAAACATTCAGAAGATGATGATGATGATTAACTGTTCCCTGTTGAGGAGACACTTGTGTAAGGCAACTTGGGTTCAGCACGTGCAGTGGAGATTATGGAGCAGGTTGAACTTTGGACGCATGTTGGAGAACCTACAAATGGTTTGTGGACATTGGGCATCAAAACCAGTACCTCGGTGACCACGACCCTATCCTGCATCACAAACTTATATAAAAAGATTGCTAGAAAGTGTTTTCTTCTCTTTTTTAGGTTTGAGGATGAAACACTCGATGACAATTAAACGCAATGGTTTTTATTCACCGATATGAATGCATTGCGACAGAGGCTTTCGGTCAATTGTCACCATTATAGCCTTTCTTTCAAAGGGTATAAATTGCTTTGATATGGTTATTGTTCTGCTCCCCATATCTGAAATCAGAGCGTTATTCTATTCCGCTGTAAGGCAGACCTGGAGGGCAGGCCCATAGTTGATGGTGTTGTGACTCAATCTATCTTGAGGGCACAGATCACACAGTGCAATCTATTCTATTGATACAGCGTTCGCTCAACTATGGCCAGACAATAACTTTCCTATACCCAAATGGCTCCTAATGTTTCGGAGGTGTAAAGAAACTGGGGTGGGCCGAGGGGATGGGATTGAAAGTGCATTGAACCAGGACCTCTGAGGTGAGGCGTATGTCCTCTGAGGTGAGGCCTGGGGTGGGGAAGTTCAACTCTACAACTAGATTAGCCTCGTCAGCCCTTTGCCTGTTTACCTGATAGGAGGCAGAAGGCTTTGGTTTAACTGGGAACCACAAGTGAGATCATCTTCATCCCTGGAGTAGGTTATCTTTGTTTATTTTGAATAAGTAATGCGCCTCGGCCCGGATGATAAATATTTATGCTGACGTGGGAATATAACAAGGTGTCTGTTGGTGATGTCACTGCTGACAGTTGGGGGGAACCAAAGCATTCGTTATTCTAAAGGAGTTAGCAGGGGAGGGGAAGGTGTGTAAGACTACAGCTTTGATATCCTACTTCTGCCTCACTAGACCGTGTGAATATGTTCTGACACAATTTTAACTGTTTTTTGTCTTAACTGTCCACTCTCAATCATGAATATGCTTTTTTTATGGTGTTTTTTACATTTTTAGTTAGTAAATATTCACCTCATTGCTCCAAAAATGTTCTGCGAAAAAAATTCAACGATTAGTTTCCTGTTCTGATTGGCAAATTTATTCAATCGATTTATTGTAATTCAGACTCTCGGAGTTTGTGGCTGTGACTCATATCGGAGAGGTTCTGGGTTCAAACCCACACACCTGCTGCCTACCTTTGGGCATCCTTGAGCAAGGCGCTCCCCTTCTCATTAACGACCATGATATGAATTCACTGTAAGTCACTTTGAGCTATAAAAAATATATATATCTGGTCCGACGATAACAGAAGAAGACTAAAGAATGGTTGTCTAAGGCTGAATTAAAACATGTGCTGCTTGGAGACATGGAGATACCCTGGTGGTCTACCTGAGGACGTCCCCCCGAGGCTCTCCATCAGAGGGCTCGTCTGATCCCCTCCAGGGCCTGGCGCTCCAGTCTCCTCCGCTCCGTTCAGAACCGACCCCCAATCAGACGACGACAAGTCCAACGGGTCGCTCATCCCGATCTCAAAGAACTGCTGAAGCTCCTGCACGACCTCGTCGAACTGCTGCTTCATCTCAAACCCCTGGAAGGTCTCGACCGCCAGGGGGACCTCACCTTCACCATCATCATCATCATAACCATCACCGCCGCCATCGCCGCCGGCGGCCGGGGACCAGCTGTTAAAGACCCGGGAGAACCGGCAGGGGGCGGGGACGGGCTGAGTGACAGGTGGCCTGCAGGCGGGAGATACCGTCGAGGCACGACGGGGGATTTCCCCGGGCCTGTTGATGCTGTCAAGACATCTCCTCCCCGTCTCCCCCCTCTGCGCCCCTGGCTCTCTCCCCCTCTGGCCGGGGCTCTGCGCCCCTGGCTCTCCCCCCCTCTGGCGGGGGCTCTGCGCCCCTGGCTCTCCCCCCCTCTGGCCGGGGCTCTGCGCCCCTGGCTCTCCCCCCCTCTGGCCGGGGCTCTGCGCCCCCGGCTCTCCCCCCCTCTGGCCGGGGCTCTGCGCCCCTGGCTCTCCCCCCCTCTGGCCGGGGCTCTGCGCCCCTGGCTCTCCCCCCCTCTGGCCGGGGCTCTGCGCCCCCGGCTCTCCCCCCCTCTGGCGGGGGCTCTGCGCCCCCGGCTCTCCCCCCCTCTGGCCGGGGCTCTGCGCCCCTGGCTCTCCCCCCCTCTGGCCGGGGCTCTGCGCCCCTGGCTCTCCCCCCCTCTGGCCGGGGCTCTGCGCCCCTGGCTCTCCCCCCCTCTGGCCGGGGCTCTGCGCCCCCGGCAGTGCCCTGGGAAGCAGACGTCTGGATGATTCCCACAGCTCCGCTGGGCCGGTGAGGACAGGGCTGTGCCCCGGGCCTTCATCACCACCACACTCCTCATCATCATCCGACGACGAGAGCTGGATCTTCTGGAACGTGTCGGCTGCCGCTGGCGCGCGGTCGGGGGTGGGCAGGGCAGACGGTGGTGGAGGAGCGGAGGGCTGGAAGCGCTCCTGGGGGATTCGGATTAGGGCGTTGTGTCCGTACGTTATGGAGAGCGTTGTGCAGCGCTGAGGCCCGGGGACGCCGGCAGCGGTGCGTTGGGGGGAGGGATGGTGTTCCATCATGTCCATCACGTTAATAGCAGGTCTGTAGCCAGAGGGGGCGCTGCTGAGCACACAGGCTTCAGTGCCCGGTTCGTCTTCAGGCTGGAGGCTGGGGAGTACTAGAGATTGGTAGCAGCTTTCACCCATCGTGGCGTTGAACCAATCGGAGACGAGCCCAGACGCTGGGACCACAGACGAAGCGTTTGGCTGTTGATTCGTTGCAGCTGTCAGTCTGTGCTGTCTTATCTTATCTGGGCTGTCGATAACAGGAGTCAGCTGTTCCCCTTCAAAACAAATAGTTTTCACTAATAGTCTCTGTGTTATCTTGGTTTCCATCTGTGCATTAAGGAGGTCTTGGCCGGTCTGGGACCACTCAATGAGATCCTGGGGTTCCCCTAATGCTCCAGCTGGGGTGAGACTCTGTTCTTCTATTTCCCCTCCAGGGGGGATGTGCTCAAACGACTCACACAGACTGTTAGCAGGACAGGACGGACAGGGGGGGACCACCGCACGGCCGCTCTCACTCATATGCGTCTCCCTCTTTGTCTCGTTAAGTGACCCGTTAGTGAAGAAGGAGAAGCACATCTCTCCGGTGGCTGATGGACATGTGTCGTGCGTCTCTCCTGTGAGCTCCTCTGAGCTGCAGGCCTGGTCGGAGGAGGAGCAGGAGGAGGAGGAGGAGGAGGAGGAGGAGGAGGAGGAGGAGGAGGAGGGAATCTCTTTTGTGTCGGGCACCGACCGGCTGCCATCAACACTCTCTGGGATGGGAGCGAGCACCGTGCCTTGAGCTAGCTCCCGCCCCCCAGACGATGATAATCCTACACCTGCAGCCCTCCGCCAGGTACTGCTTCTCTCTCCATCCAGCCCGCCAGCTTGGCTGCAGATGGCAGGGTCAATTACCCTGAAAGGCCCCGTGTCATTAGCCCCCTCCGAGCGCCCCTGAGGGATTTGAGCCGGCATCAAGGCCTCACCTGATGCCTGGTCAGCCATTTTGTGCGGCGTGCCGTGCGTACCTTCTCCGCCCCGGGGGTCATCAATTACCGGGCGCGGGCCGGCCTTTGTAGCAGCAGCACCGGGGGCCATTGTGTCTAACAAGGCATCATGGGTAACGACCGGCGACCCGATGCGGCCTGCTGCCGCGGGGCTGGGGCGAGTGGAGCCCTGCTCAGCCTCTGAGGTGTCCCTCCAGGCCTTTGCATTACACATCCTTTCATTCTCCTCTTCTTCACAGCTGTTCTGTCCGAGCCGGTAGAGGACGGCCTCCTGGTCAGAAGGGGATGACGTCATGACGACATCGGCAGCAGGCGCCGCCCCACCCGAGGCCTCCCCCTCTCCTCCTCCTCCCCCTTTCAGGGGGAGACGTTCCCTCACCCTGTGCCCGTCTCCCTCCTCATCGCCCTCTCCTCCTCCTCCCAACGATGGCCGACTCCTACCGTTCTGCTCCGCCTCACCGTAGACGCATCGACCGTCGACCTCGTCGACCTCCCCAGGCAGCAGGATCTGGAGGGGCTCCCCGGTGCGTCCCCCTCCTCCCTCGGGCCCCGCCCCTTCGCCCGGGGGTGGCCCCGCCCCTGAGGGCGAAGGGGCGGGGCCACCCCCGGGCGAAGGGGCGGGGCCCGGCCAGGTGAGCGGCGTGACGCGGCGGGGTACCGCTACGGCTCCGGAGCGGAGCGACACCGGAGCCGTAGCGGACGGGCTCTCCTCCTCGCGTCGGGAGGGGGAGGCCACCTCCTCAATACTGTCGTCTTGACGACGCTCGTCCTCCTCTGCTCCTCCACCCGCTCCGGGAGCCGAGGAGACGTCCCCCGAGGAGGAACGGGCGGCCATGGCGCTCCCGTCGGCGTGTGAGGAGGCCGCGCCCGAATCGCTCTGACTTGAGGCGGACGCGTCAGCGACGACGGCGGTGAAGTCACCTGCCTCACATGTCTCTCCTCTGTTGTATTCTACCCGCTGTGGAGCGTCGGAGTGGCGTTGGGCAGCGTGATCTGGGTTTACACGCGGTGACTCGGCCCGCTCGGCCCCCCACGACGGGGGGATCTCCGAGGGGCGGTGCCGGCCTTCGTCCCCTGTGGTGATGCAGTCCAGGCGAGGTCTTTTCGGATCCGAGGGCAGAACGGTAGTCCTGACGTTATCCATGTCTGGGAATTCTCTCAACCTGGGATTAAACACAGGGTTGGAAGGTGTGTGTGAGGGCTGAAGGTATACCTACAGCCACAGTATATTCACAGTATATTCAGACATACTGAAGGTATATGGGAGCGTTATTGTCAGTCTGTAGTATATTTCAACAAGGAATAATGAACCAGCCTTTCGTTGATGAATAGCGGCCATTAAGATGTTTGTATCTTTCCTTATTTTCACCTCCAACGTTTCATCAAAACAATGTCTCACATTGCAAAAACAAATTCATTTACTAAGGATTGAAATGCTTTAAAGGGGACCTATTATGCTTTTTCGACTTTTATGACCTATACGTTGTTATAATGATTGATAGTCATGTTTAACCATACTAAAGTGTCAAATAATGACGTACATGCATTTCGACATATTCCCTGCTGACAGTCTGGGGTGGCTGTGCAGAGCGCTAAACACTCGGGACCATAGACATCTTATAGATAGACGGAGCATCGAATGCTACCGCCTACTGGCGCTGACGAGACGCGGGGCCGCCATCTTGGAGTGGTCATCCGCTCCACTCAGTGTAATCCGTTTGGCTGGAGCAATGAACTGTCAGCGCATTTAATTAATCATACCTCACTGAATACCACTGATTTTCATGCGGTTTTTTGTCATACGTGTAGCTATGATAAAGGCCACATGGTTTGGCGTGTTTTATTATTTGATACTAATTATACCAATACCTACGGTAATGTTAAATCTTGCTTGTGTAAAGTAATCCCCCGATTCCTATTATGGATTGTCCGCCGATTTGAGCAGGAATACGCTGAACAACAGCCCGGCATCCTGTTTCTGCTGCTGTTTCTGCTCCCGGTTGACCACTCCAAGAAGGCGGCCGTATTTCTCGCGTCCCAGCAGCCAATGCTCCGTCTATCTATAAGATGTCTATGCTCGGGACAACGTTTGCGATTCACTTGTTCACATTTCCGGGAAATCATTTACGCAGACGTACTCCTGCCACGCCCCCATATGCCTGGTCAAATCTGCGCGCGCGCTTCAAGGAAGGTAACCAACCACAACGGAGTTGGGTTGGCAGGAGGGGGGCGAAGGGGCGGAGAAGGACGAAACGGAGCGTTGACAGAGAAGGCTGAAAGCGCCCAGATGAGAGGAAGAGTTTCCCGAAAATCGACATCGTTTTTTGTGTGTGAAAAGCATAATAGGTCCCCTTTAAAGTTCAATGAATTAGAATAATAAAACACATTAGTCCGAAAGCATATCTAAACAAAGTTAACAGTTGATACCCCTCTTATGTATCTATTATTGTCATTAATACAGATTTGAGACAGAAGATAAAACAATTGGACTTAGCTAACCTAGCATGACAAACGTTTTTTTTATGTAGCTTGGCAAACATTTTATAATACTGCTAACGTTACGGCCCTGAACTCTTATTGTTGACATATTCGATCGTATTGATTTCGAAATGAACGGGTTGACTATACTTTACCTGATAAATAACGTCGTGGTCGATAGGGTTGATCACAGCGTCTGACCGGTGCGAATGTTTAAAGAGTAGGACGTCACGCACACATGGAACGGTCGATGACGACATGGCTGGCTGCTCGCGCACGGGGAATTCGCGCCACATTGACTATCCCGTCCTGAGCGTCACAGAAAGCACTCTCTAAATATAAAGTCTAAGTAGATATAAAATTGTAATATAGACGTATACAGGTTAGCAAATGAAAAAATATACATGTATATCTATTAGGATATCAATAAGGAGCCTATTATGAATTTAATTAACGCATAGTCGTACAAATGCCATGTGTTATATTGATATATATATATTTATTTATATATAATTGTGTGTGTGTATATATATATATATATATATATATATATATATATATATATATATATATATATATATATATATATATATATATATATATATATATATATATATATATTTATTTATATAAATATATTGTTTATATGTTGTTGTTTTAGTAGTCGAACTTACAATGTCAACCACATTGTTGAAGTGTTTTAAGTGTAGGCAATTCAATATTTTGTTCTGACTAAAACAATCTCCAAGGCCTTCAGTGAGATGGGTACAGAGAGAGAGAGAGAGAGAGAGAGAGAGAGAGAGAGAGAGAGAGAGAGAGAGAGAGAGAGAGAGAGAGAGAGAGAGAGAGAGAGAGAGAGAGAGAGAGAGAGAGAGAGAGAGAGAGAGAGAGAGAGAGAGAGAGAGAGAGAGAGAGAGAGAGAGAGAGAGAGAGAGAGAGAGAGAGAGAGAGAGAGAGAGGTTGATCTATACCGGTACTGGAAGGGAGCTCCCAGTTTCTTCAGCGTGTTTCGCAGCTCGTTTACGGATAGCGCCTCGGACTTTAGTCAAACGTCAGGTACCGAGCCCCCCTCGGATCCTCAGAGCACTACTCCGGTTCGTCAGAGTAGGCTACTGGTCCCGGTTCGTCTAGAGCACTGGTCCAGACCATCAGAGAACTGGTCCAGATCGCTTGAACTGGGTCCGTTGATCCCGTGGGGCTAAACTAACAACTGAAGCATCCCCGGACTTCCTAACTTCACTTTACAGCTCCACTCCTTCACGGTAAGCTGCTGTTTATGTTATTAGTAATGCGCATGAATTAAGCTCGTTGGACGTTACTTACAACAATACTTTCCCCAACGCGGACGTCTCGCTAGTCGTCCATGGATCTCATGCCTCAGGTTCAGAACGATGTGTATTACTCAATGACCGTAGCGTGTGTACACCGCCTCCTGGGAGTGAGGTGGACTCACCCACCGGGGCGACCCGGGGCTGCCCAGTGTGGAGAGCTGGTCCACCCGGGCGCCGTGGGGCGGCTGCCGCGGGTGGAGGGTCCCGGCCGGGCTTTGACGTCGTGGAGGCTGCCCCACGGCCGGGCTTTGACGTCGTTTGACGCGCGACCGTTTGGTCCACCATGCCTCCCAGTTTACGCGCCCGTTGTAGGTGATCATACTGGAGCTATCGTGCACGTATGCCCACCTGCATGTAGATAAAACAGGTTCGTTCAGGACACTATATTAACCCTG